>NC_056735.1:1945600820-1945710820 GCF_019279795.1 Protopterus annectens | reverse complement strand
AGAAACAAATGTAAATAATTTTCGAACAATAGTACATATGTCCCAATATTAGAGTTAAGTCAGCACATACCAATTGAGTTGGGTATTTAGTTTATTGTTGCAGATATGGTGGTGGGGGGAGAAAGATGTCAATTAACAACTAGTATATTCCTGTAGTTTGCATTACTTTCCTAGTCAGTGCTGTTATCTGTACCTTACAAGTATTAGTACACTACCCTATTGCCTTACTTTGGACAGTGGTATGGCTGTCGACAAATATTTACATGAACTGGTTTTACCTGCAGTATACACCTCTTACCTGGTATACCTGTGGAGGAATCGTTTGTTAACACTAACTAACTGTTTCTACACATACTCCCAGATTCCAGGTTGATGTTATGCACAAACCTGTCCATCTCTTTTTGCACAGACTCTGGCATGTCTTGACTACATGCAGGTGAACCGGGACATATTTTGACTATTGCCCTCTGAAACCTTTAGTGAATTGTACAATGACATGTTTGTTTTCATTGACATTTTCCAAATAAGTACAGGTCTGACAGTCAGTTATATGACATGAAATGCTTCCTACATGTCAGAGATTAGCACACTGATATGCCAGGGGGACAGGGTGACAGCCGGCAGATATGGGCCGATTTATTGGACATTATGGACATATCTGTTTAGTTGTTGGGTATGATTCTGATTGCAGCCTACTACAACTCCCAGGATTTGGAACATGGCTGTGTCTGCTAAAAATAAAACACTGCCCATCACAGTTGTGTGTGCTATATAGATATTGCTGTGTATCTCTTATCTTATTTCTGTCTATAATTCTCCTGTGGTTTTACATTCTGATCTTGTATTACAACACTATATAGGATTTTACTAGACAGTTATATTATGTAGCACAGTGTGGGTGACAGTAATGAGTAATATCTTATTATTCAGAGCAACTGCAACACTAGCAATGCCATACAATAACAGAGTACACAGTACCAGTACAGGATATCAATATTTTATTTCTAAGCACAGTGTTTGTATCTGACAGACCTGTGGGAGCAATGTTTGTTAGCACTACCTGAATGCTGCCACACAAATTACCAGATTCCACATTATTATTATGCACATTCATCTCACTCTGTTACTGTACACACTCTGGTCACAGCTTGACAACATGGGGGTGTAGAATTGACATATTTGGCTTAACACTCTCATAACATCTTGGGGAGTTGCTAGAGTGACAGGCTTGTCCTCATAGATGTCTGACAATCAGTTGTATTTCTTGTTTGCTGCCTAAACGTCTGGGATCATCCCACTGATTTCCCAGGGGGACAGGGTGACAGGCAGCATATATGGGCCAATTTACTGGACATTCTGGACATATCTGTACAGTTGTGGGGTATGATTCTGTATGCAGGCTACTACCACTCCCAGGATTCAGACCATGGCTGTGTCTGCTAAAAATAAAACACTGTCCATCACAGTTGTGTGTGCTATATAGATATTGCTGTGCATCTCTTATCTGATTTCTCTCTATAATTCTCAAGTGGTTTTCCATTCTGACCTTGTATTACAACACTCTTATACAGGATTTCCTAGCAGTTGTATTATAGCACAGTGTGGGTGACAGTGTTGAGTAATACCTTATTATTCAGAGCAACTGCAACACTAACAATGCCATACAATACCAGAGTAAACAGTACCAGTACAGGGTATCAATCTTTTATTTCTAGGCACTGTGTTCGTATATGACGGACTGGTGGGAGCAATGTTTGTTAGCACTACCTGAATGTTGCCACACAAATTACCAGATTCCACATTATTATTATTTACATACATCTCATGACAGGCAGCAGATATGGGCTGATTTACTGGACATATCTGTACAGTTGTTGGGTATGATTATGTATGCAGCCTACTGCCACTCTCAGGATTCGAACCATGGCTGTGTATGCTAAAAATTCAACAGTTTACTTCTCAGTTGAGTGTACTATTTGGATTTTGTTGTCTGTCTTTTCACTGTTTTCTGTTTAAGTCGCTCTCAGTTGTACTATATGACTTCTTGGGATTATACCAATCATATACAGACATTCCTACACATTTTATTTATGCAGCACAGTCCTTAATGCAACAGTACTATTAAGTGATTGCAAATCTACATTACCTTATGGTACCAGAGTAAACACATGCAGTCCAGCAGTTAGACCTTTATTGTCAGGCTATTATGCTTTTATTTACATACAACCTATATGAGACTCTTCCTGCCACATTCTCTGGTGTATGCAGTACATGCCTTAAACAATACAGGTTTTATACAGGCAATTAACTTACTACTACTTTTAGATTTATTTCCTATGACAGTACACACAATAGTATTACTAACCTGCCTTGCATAGCAACAGCTCCAATCGACATCTATGGGCCTCCTGGTTCATAGCCAGCTCACTTGCCACTTTGAAAGACATAAGATTAATATTTAGCCATACCTATCCATAATAAGCACAAGCTGGCAATTATTAAACAGGTAGTGGACTGATACTTACTAAGGGCTGGGACCTCCCCTGTCCTTCTAGCCTCTTGGATCCACTGATACAAGAGATCCCACTTTCGCTGCTTCAGGTTGGCATAGTGATGCCTGACCTGCTCACCAGTTTGGGGTATGCCAGTGGCACTGGTGAGGTCACTGGTGAGATGGCCCAGGCTTCTGCTTTGTATTGGGTACTGGACCTGCAGCAGTATCATGTCATGGTCTTTCAAAAGGAGTCCTGCCATGACTCTGGACTCCTGGATGTCCCAGGGCTTCGCCCAAAAGTGCATATCCTCTCCCATTCCAGACATAGTGCCTACAATGGGAAGCTACAACCAGTTATGAGATGTATTCCCACCTTTTGGGTTTAAATAGTGCTGGTTTCCAGCACTTTGCCGTGATTGGACAGTTTTGAAAAGGCTAGGCTATGGGCAATCCTGCTTACCTAAGGCTGGCATTTCTTAAAGGGGTATACCAATGGGCAGACTGAGTTAGCTGACCTACACATTGCTTACACCTACTAAGCTGGGCTGTGTTATGCTTAGCATTGCTTAATATTTATGTTGCATTATATTTGCATTGTGGCATTGATTTATTATTCATTACATGTTATATATGTGTTTGGTATCCATGATTCATGTGTCCGTACACTGTACATGGTCCTTGTGTTTATTAGGGGATTAACACTTTATTACAATAACACCTCACATCTGGGCTTAATGCCATACTCCAGTTTACATATTTATGTTATGTAGCAGCTTATACAGCATAAGACTCTATATAGATTCCTTTCACATGTTCAGTTTGAATTTCCTATAGTGAGGATCTGTTTGAAGATAACTCAATCTCATGGACTGCTGTGATGGCTTACTGGTTATTTACTGTGACTACAGTGTACAGGGTGCTGTGTTCAAGACCTGGAATGACTGTTTATTTTGTTTCTTGCCAAAACAGCAGCTGTTGCATACAGAGTGATTAAGGTACTTTTAAGCAATTGTAAGCGAGTTTGCTCGGGTTTGCGCAAGGGTAAGCTATGCTAACCTTCGGTGAAATATGCTTACAGAGAGTTAGCTTCACTATTGCTTAACCTCTGTGCGCATCGCTTATCCCCGCACAAATGGGCTTAAACTTGCTTACATATGCTTACTCCTGCTTACTACTGCTTAAAAGTGCTTACACTTGCTTACTAGTGCTTATTCCCGCTTACCACCACACTAATTTAGACAGTAATGTCTAATGGTTCTTGGGAAGGTGGTGGATTTGGAAATGGTATGGCATTATCATTCATTACACATTTTACCTTCCATTTGTATCCCTGATTTCTGTGTACATATACTGTATGGGGTACTTGTGATTATCTGTGGACTTTGCAACATTATGACAATGACACCTCACATCTGCATTTACTGCAGTACTCCAGTTCACAAATATATGCTATAAATATATAAATGTTATAAATATATGTTATTGTATGTTATGCAACAAAATAAATTGATCATACAGTGATTTGACATGGAAAATGGATTGTATTGGAGGGGGACTTGAACCGGGAATGACTGCTCATAAGGCGGATGCTCTGCCCACTATACTATTGCTGTACTGCTTCATTTCCATATATCTTGCTTTTTATCCACTTGTGCTATTTAAGCTGCATTAACTGTAGCTAAGCATTGGGCAAACCCACCCACCTATGGTTAAATGTAATATGTTTCATAAAAAAAAAAAATCTTTATATTTAATGTTTTAACTATTGCTCTTGTAAACGTGAGGGGATTTTTCTGGGGATATGCGAACACCTATGAGCGGTCTCGCTCATTCTTATTTATACTCTGCTGTTCTTCACTGCAGGGGCATGTATATTCTGAGAGCTCTGTTCTCAGACATGCCCCCTGCACTCGTACACGCTAGGTGTCCGTTTAGGAGCTCAGGCAGCACGCCTTCATTAATATGCATGGCACGCTGCCGTCCTGCTCCTAAACAGCCGCTTCTGTGCAGGACTAAGCTAGTCCTGCATGGAAGGATAGTGAATCCGGAGGATGATTTGTGCAGAAATATTGGGCAGCAGGTATGGGGAGTATGTTGGGGTAAAAGGTAAAAGATGTAGAGGAGAATAATAGTAGTGGACAGATGTAAGAGATGATTATTTACTAGGATGTCATTTGAGAAGTTTAATGAGACCTTTTTGCTGGCAACAATAGATGCAGCAATAGATTTTAGCATACATATTGATATTAGTGTGTGTGAAAGAGAGTAATATATTTGTTGTGGCAAGTAGGACTAAAAATGCAAAAGCAAATTTTTAGCTATATACTGACAGTGTGTCAAGGAAAATAATATACGTAGTATGAGCAGTAGGAGTACACACGGAAAAAGTTAGTTAGGATGAGCAGTATTATTGTTAAAAATAGAAGAAATGGATGAAATATAGCAATATGACTGTACCAAGATGAGTAATATACTTAGTGTGAGCATCAGGAATACAGAAGGAAGCCATTAGTTGACATAAGCAAAGTTATGACTAATAACAGCAGGCTTGTAGGAAGAGAGAATGATAACAGCCAGTAATGAATTAAAACAAATAAAGGAAGCGTGGAGGATGGAAAAGTAGTGGGAGGTTAACTGTACACTACAGGTGAAACAGCTGAATTGGTCAGTTGTGCAAAAAGAGTAATGGATACAGTGGTAGTGTTTAGTTAGAAGGGTCTTCAGGGGAATAGAGAGAATTTAAAGACAGAAGGGTGATTGTGAGGTATTGAAACTGAGAGAAATGAACAGTTAGAATTCTGTGCTTGAAATGAGTAGAGGCCACATTGGTTTGGTAATTAGGCTGTAGGAAGTACAAGGTAAATAGGAGTTGCTACAGGTGAGATTATATAACTAACTGAAATGTTAGTAAGAGTTTAAGAAGCAGTGGCCCAGGAAATGAATATTAGGGAACAGGACAGTATGCGTTTATTTCATGTTGCCAAACAACTATTCATTGAAGATGTTCACATGACAAAAGCTTATTGAAAGGTATTTTTGGCAGTCTTTCATGCTGCACTTTTCCCTCACTGTTGTGGGAACTTGCAGTTGGTTTATATAAATTGCAGGAAGTGTGGTGGGCTCATTTCCAAAATAGGGGAGTGCAAGGGACATTCCTCCAGCATGAAAATATTTGTTCGGTGATGAATCAGTTTTTCTTGGCAATCCTGTTTTTTGACCAAACAAATTTCAATGTATATTCATTCTGAGACTCGTTATGATTCTAGACAACATACACTATGTGTACTGTGGGACAGCTGGGAAGATGGAGGTGGGCGAACAGGAAGCACTTCTCCTGTCAACAGGAGTCAATCACTTAGAGCATACCCAAAACAGAAAGAGTTCAGAAGCATTGTGAAGACGCAAGTAAATGCAGTATGGGTTTGAAAGAAGCATGAACAAAGTGCAAATAAGTATAGGGAAGAATTTACTCTTTAGGTATGGAAATCTGTGCAAACAGATACTATACCAAAGTGTACAACTCTAAAGAAATATGTGATTCAGGACTCATCAAACAGTGGGGGGGTTAAATGTAATGTAGCCAGGAAATTTTAGAAGCACAAATAGTTTAGATGAAATACAACTATAAATTGATAACATCCAGTATTCACAGAAAATATCAAGTATAGGTAAACCGATAACCAGAAAAATGTAAAAGGTTCGCTTTCTACCAGTACAATCTTAATACTTTGAAAGAATCCTATCAGAAAAGGAGGTGGAAGACCATTTTTGAGATAGGCAACTAGGTAACTGTTTGAGCCTGGACAAAATTGAGAAGGGCTGCCAATGTAGTCTTTCTGCTTTGAAAGAAGCCAAAAACATACTGTGCAAACCTAATATTCCTTATTTGAGAATAAGGCCCCCCTATGGCTTATTACAGATAAAAATGACATTTCAGAATAATACTTTGCAACCCTTATATACCTTTATGATTATAAGGCAGTTATACCCCATGACAGGTCTTTCTACTCTTTTAGGGAGGGTAGAAACAAAATTTCAGTGGCTGCTGTTTAGGTGCTAGATAAAAGAGTTAACAGCATTTAGCACTGCTTTTGTCTGAATCAGATGACTGGTTCCTAAAGCAGTCTCAACTAAAAGTGAAAGTAAAGGTACAATACCAGGATGTTCATCTGGGAGATGGGATTCAGCCGTGTTGTGCTGCATGTATGAGAAGAAAAAACTATGTTTACTATATAAGGATTCTATGCTCTAATTATTACTCTACTACTTTATGACATATTAAAGTGATACTGCCAGGCACCTTATACAGCAGTATAAATTTTTATATAGTGTGTATATGTGTGTGTGTGTGTGTGTGTGTGTGTGTGTGTGTGTGTGTGTGTGTGTGTGTGTGTGTGTGTGTGTGTGTATGTATGAATGGTGAATGTACATATGGAGAGATGCCATAATTTCTGCTGTATGTGTCTAACAAGGGAACCAATTTGCCAAACACACTTACTCCAAGTGTTGCTTCTCAAAAACTAACTGGAAAAAAATTGATCACTGTAGTTGCATTTTCCAAATTATAGGTATGTGAGAGTCTCCACAAATGATGGACTGCCCCCTGAACATATTTTTTTTCTTTTTACAGATTGTCTTTTTAAATAATATTTGACCAAATTGAATTTAGAGAAAATACATTCAACAAATCAACAACAATTCTGTCTAACATCATCACGTGAAATACAGTACTGTGGTCATTATTCATTCATTTATCCATTCATTTGGTCACACCCAGACATTTGAGGAGATCACTGTCAATAAAGTTGCAATAATTGTCTGTCTCTGGCAGTTTATGGATTAAACTGACTTACTGTCATCTCATTTCATTACAGTTAAATGGCTGCTGATCAGGCTTGGCAAAGTTGGTGTGTGCATTTAAACAAAAATAGCTGAAATACATTACTGCATCTATTTTTTTATTTTATTGGAATAACACATCAGAGGTATATGCAGTCACTAAAGTGGCTATAATGAATAGGTGTTGAGACAGTCTGTGGAAAAAGGTGATTGACTCAAGCTGTTATCTGATAACAGTTAAGTAGTCATTTATTTCATTTGGCAGGGCTAGTGTATCTTTCCTTAAAAGCATCTGAAATGCCTTCTTGTAACTATAGTTATGACTTTTATTGTTATCATTCATAGTAGTAGTATATATTTTTATTATAATCAGACATCTTTGGCATATTGCATCAATAAAGTATAATACAAGTGTACTGAGGCAGACTGTGCATGAAAGTGACTGACAATCTACTATTTTATTGCAGTTAGACAACCACTGACCTGCCATCTTATTGCTCCATCCCATTCTAGTATTCTCTACTCATTAATTTGCTTACCACAGCCTTTCAGTGCTTTGATTAGTCATACCCCATTCATTTGCTTCCTGCAGCCCCCCCTACACACACACACACACACACACACACACACACACACACACACACACACACACACACACACACACACACACACTGCTTTGAAGTCACCAGCTGCCATTGTGGGTATCTGCTAATGTTTTCTTTTTAAATATGCGTAAGCTATTGTGTGGTGCTTCAGTGTCAAGTAGAGGTGGTGTATGGTATATGCCTACTCCTTTTTATGTGGGTTTTTCTAAGGATTTGTTATGGGGTGGGGTTCCACTGCAACATCTCACAGTGTATGCATACTGACTAGTGTGCACCTGAGTGTAACCAGGCCATTTTTAAGTGTAAGTATGTTAAGAAATTTGCGGGGACATGCAGCTGCATGTTGCCTGTCATAGGTTCATAGGTAGCTACTAGGCTATCGGCCCAAGGGCCTAAGTAAGCCTAGCCAACAAGGTGGTTTTCTGGCTTACACCACCCAAGAAAATTAATTTCCTGTGCCCCTGTCGACCATTGCCACAGAAGTGATCCCCGGAGTGTATTTCTTATTTACCATCCACTCATCAAGATTTTTCTTGAAGAGTGCTAATGAGGAACTTTGCTTGACATAGGTGGGTAGCATGTTCCAGAGTATAAGAAGTCTCTGAGACAGGAATCTATCCCTCCAGCATGCCCTGTTTATTGTGGTGACAAGGTTTAGGTCCCTGGAGCATGTAACTCAGAGGGATTGGGATTTCTTAAGGTGTAGCATGTCCAACAGCTCTGAGTTTAACATAGCTTTATATGTTAGGCAGTGATCTCCTTGGAGTAGGTGATATGCTACAGAGTAAAGCTGGAGTTTTTTGAGACGGTCAGTGTAGGGCATCTGTTTGAGGCCAGTCATCCTCTTTGGGAGGTACTTCTGTGGCCTTTCCAGCTGCTGTAGATGTCTTGTGAGGTACATTCCAAAAGGGATGTTGTACTCTATAATAGGTCTAATGAGTGCTGAGTCGAGGGTAACAATGACCTCTTTTTTTCCTGGATGGGAACCCTTTTGTGATGAGGTGTGCCACACAGAAGGATTTCCTGACTACTGTGATGATGTGATTATCAAAGGAGAGACTACTGTCCACCTGGTTCCCAAGGTCTCTTATCACACATTCAGCATTAAGTAGACTGCCGTTTATGTGGTAGTTCGTGGGCACAGAGTTTTTACCAAAGGGAATGACAATGCATATTTTGGCATTGAGCTTGAGGCCATGCCTCTGACACCAGGCATCTGTCTCATTGAGGCCCTTCTTTAGGATGTTCACATCATTTGGGGACTTGACTATGGCTCCTAGTTTGCAGTCATCTGCAAACTTCATTAGCCAGAGGCCTTCTGTGTTAGCCTGTACTTCAGAGAAGTAGATACAAAACAGGAGAGGTCCCAGGACTGAACCCTGTGGTACTCCACTTGTCACTGGTTTGAAGTCAGATTTGGAGTCTGTAACTTTTGGAGTGTGAGTTCTGTCAGTGAGCCAGTTGGCAACCCATCTTGTGACACAGGGATTTATATCTAGTTTATTGAGTTTAGCTAGAATTCCAGAATGGGGGATGGTTTAGAAAGCCTTGGCGAGGTCAAGATAGGCTGTGTGAACCACCTTACCCTCGCCTATGGCTTTGGTGACTGCCTCAAAGAAGTTGATCAGGTTCAGAAGGCATGATCTGCCTGTCACAAACCCGAACTGGGTGGGGTCCAGAGTTTGGAGGTTACCAATGTCTTTGTTTATGAGTTCCATGATGATACGTTCCATGGCCTTGTAGACCAGGCTCATCAGGCTAATAGGGTAATAGTTTCCAGGATCAGTGGTGGCTCCCCCTTTGTGAAGTGGGATAACTGTTACTGTGCGCCATTCAGTGGGCACAAAGCCTGATGTGAGACTATCCCCGGGATTCATGAAGCTTGCGGCAGGTGCCGGAGTAGCGTCAGTGATCTAGCGCCAAATATGGCCGCCGAGCGATTCAGGTACAAGCTGTTTCCACATGTACTAGCAGCATACGCCAGAGCTGCACAGCTCCCAGTGCATGTATGCTAATTACCCCATGCACAGCAGTGTAGCATGCAAATGAAGGTATATAGTGATTCATGAAGTGGTGCAGGCATAGCGTAAGCATGAAGAAATGTAAACCAAAAAACAATGGTTTAAATTTTTTCAAACATAAAATTAGAGCCATGAAAGTGGACCAAACTTACGTATTATAATGTTAATCTATGCCAATGGCTAAATATATAGCCAATGGTATAAAAAAACATGCACACCACATAAAAAATAACATTTAATGTCATGGCCACACTAACTCAAAGTAAAACCGCAGTGCATCTGTGCAAATGGGATAACAAGGAAAATATATTCAGATGTCATAAAACTGCAATGTAACACAATTCATGAATTCCCCATAATAGTCAATGGCATGCATGCTACACCACAGCCATGGCGCAAGGGTTGCTAAGCGTCTGTGACAGTGTTCTGAGTGGTAACTAGAAATTAGTAGTCAATGCCATGCAAATGAGTCAAGTAATACTGAATCACAAATGCCCTGCCGGCGTAAGAATGTACCATACAGCATAGTGGTACAACAACTAGGAGTGGCCTTGAGGTAAACATGACATCAAGAGAGGGGTGAGCCACTGTAGCTGTAAGCACATTGGATCATTGCTAATCCAAGTTGCCTGTTGCTAAGCAAAGCCGCAGGATAGGGGTGTGGAAGTAGCCATAGTTTTGCTTAGCTGAGAGCACCGAAGGTAACCGAAAGTGCATGTGAACGTGGATGAAATCACACTCAAAACCCAGTAAACGGCTGTGCGCAGCGTGCACCACAGCAGAAACAGGAAGGATACAGGAAGACAATAAGGAAATGCTACAGCATGGTAATTGGAGTACAAATGAGCAATTAACACCTAGGAACTCACAGTGGGCCATTGACAACAGCTAACAAGGCTGCTAGCAGCTGCCTGCAGAACAGGAAAAGGGATATGCTGTACAGCAAAGAAAAGAGAACTGTCACAGCAAAACAAAGCAAACTTGCAGTAGATCAGCTACATAATACATTTCCCAACACAATCCTGGGTTGTGAAAGTACAAAACAAGAAAGCCAGCAGCTGGATGCATGCCTGATAATGGGAGGGGAATCAGGTTGAAAAGTGAAGTAAAGGGCAATAGATGAATCATGACAGCCAAGCATAAGTCAACACCAAAGGCCCCACAATAGCAGTATCTGCTGTAAAACCAATAATTAAGATACCCTGCAGCTAGAATTGCGCAAACACACACAATTACACCAGCATCATCCATTGAACAATAGTATAAGGTGTGAAAGCCCTACACACACACACACACACACTTGCATATTCACAGACACTCTACACCATTGGTGTATACAGATGGGAACTTTTAATATGTACATGTTAGGGGCCACCATAGCTTTGATTCACCAGCATGTGTTGGAGACTGACAGTGGTGTGGAGGATGATGCTGACAACCATCTCAGGCACCAGAGGAAGAGATGAGTGTTCAGACCCAGGGTAACCTACCAGGGGCTACATGATCTGGAGATAGTAGAGCATTACAGGGTGGACAGGGACATCATACAGCAACTTGTTGAGCTGTGCCGGCCATGCCTCAGAGCCAGAAGTAACAGGGAACCCATCCCAGTGGACACAAAGGTATGTGTAAGCTTGAGAATACTATCCACAGGTACCTTCCAAAGGCCAACTGGGGATATCATGGGGATCTCACAGGCATCAGAATCCAGGGTACTTCACCAGTTCCTGGATGCCATGTTACCACATGCCAATGAGCACATATACTTCCCCCAAATGCAGGAGGAGTTGGCTAGCAATATGCGTCTCTTCCACCGTGTGGCAGACTACCCAGAGGTACTGGGTGCAATAGACAGCACGCACATACACATCAAGTCACCACCCGGTGAGCAGGCTAGGTGCTACATAAACCGCAAGGGATACCCTTCCATCAACTGACAGGTCATATCATGGATGTGTGTGCTGGCAGCCCTGGAAGCTATCACGACTCCCACATCTGGCATGCCTCACAGCTGTATCAGGTATTTGCCAGGGGTAACATCCCATATGGCCACCTGTTGGGGGATGCTGGCTATGCACTAGAACCGTGGATGATGACTCCCATCAGAAATGCACACACAGCCATGCAAGAATGCCGTAATGAGGCACACACAGACACCAGAATCATCATAGAGCACATGTTTGGGATGCTGAAATCATGGTTCCTTTGCTTGGACATATCTGGTGGAATCTTGCAGTACTCTCCAGGCACGTGTGCCCACATCTTCATAGTATGTGTCATACTACACAGTATGATCCTGTGGAAACAGCTGCAGCAGGGACAGAATGGTGAAGGCCCTCACAGCCCACCACCATTGCCAAGGGACCCACAGGCACAGACGGACTCAGACCACGAACACCCTGTGATAGCCCCATTAGGCAGACAGAGGCATACCCAGTATGCCCATGCCTTGGCAAAGAGGGAACGTATAGCACACACACTGACAGTGTAGGCACTCATGGACTGACACCCTTCTCCACCTGCACACACAGCAAACTTGGATGGCATACACACACGACCACCTGTAAATTGTCATGTATAGGTGGCCTACTGTGTGCATCCTACATAGGTAACCCTCAACTATTGTACACACAACCTCCATTGGCACAAGGTAAGTCAATACCTGAACAGTAAATTAAGCTATCAGCATGTGTCCATACTGTATGTAGAGGTTCATAGATACATAGGTAGGTACATGCCTAACTGCCCGAAGCCACTCATAAGCATAGGCAAAAAGTGTCTGCTGTCGCCTCCCCATCGATTAACTAACTGTCCCTCTGTGGAGCAGAGCCAATTGCGGGATCCCTGGGGTGTATCCACTGTTCCCCACCCAATCTGCAAGGATTCCCTGGAGTGTTAGTGAGGGGTTTTGTATAATGTAATCAGGGAAGTAGTTCCAAATAATGGGGAGTATCCCTGACAGGAATCTTCTCAGATGTTTACATGTTACATAGTATACCTTAAACACAGCTTGCATATATAGGTAGTATTCCACAGAATAATAAACATGTGGAACAGACAACCACTGAAATGTCCCTTAATCACCCTTGCACTATCAGTGCCTGATCTGAGAGGTAAAACACCACTGCCAGGATTAGAACACGCAACCATGTACACAATCTTCACAATAACATACCAGTAATCTACCTGAGATGTACCAATGGCAGTTGTGTAAACTGACAGGATAAAACACAAAAGTTAGAAATGTGTAGAAATAGGACAAACCGGCATGTACCCAATGAAAGGTGTATGTTTTATATATATATATATATATATATATATATATATATATATATATATATATATATATATATATACATACATTATATATATAGAGAGAGAGAGAGAGAGAGATATGTCGATATATGGGATATACATATATATGTAGATATATAGATAGGTTAACAGCATTTACATAACCATGGAGGTACATATAAATGGGATACCTACCGCATACCAACTGCTTGACATACCAATGTGCGTAATCCCGAGGCTTAAGGTCTGAAAGAATACAGTACTGAAACACCAGATGGGCGAGGTTTAAAATCACGATGTTAAGGAACAGTTAGTCAGTGCTTCTGGTGTTGTGTTGCGGTTCAGGTAGGTTACTGTGTGTAAGTGTGTTTCTGAGGGCTGTAGTGTGTGTAAGTGTGTGTTCTGAGTGTACTGTGTGTTCCTGGGGGAACTGTAATGTGTGGGTGTGGGTTAGCTTTGTGCATCTGTTTGCGCATTCTAGGAGGTAGGATATTAAAGTGGGGGGGTAGGGGGTGCAGACACCTACATGGGGGTATAGGGGGGCTTGCCCACCTTCTCATACGTAGTGTAGGATGATTTGTTTGGATGTGGTGGGTAGCAGTGTGTCTGTGTGTGCATGTGTGTGTTCCATGTTCGTGTTACTTTCGCAAGTTACTGCAACTGTCGGTAATGTGGGGTATGGGAGTCTGGGCCCGGTACTGCGGGTGTCAGAACTGTGTGGTTTCGGGATTCCATAGGTATCCCGTATACAGCGGTTGAAGTGTTCATATATGAGTATAACATGGACCATAGCAATCACACATTCCGCCACGACCAACCTTTATGAACAAAGGATATGGAGAGTATATGCCTATACACTATTACAAATATGTGCTATGGACATGCGCCAATGATAGGGTTACCACCTGTCCCACTTTGAGATGGACAGTCCCTCTTTGGGCAGTTGTGTCCTGACCAAATATATTAAACGTGGCAAATGTCCTGAGATTGTAGGACATAATTATGTCCCATATGTAATGTAATAGTTGCATACAATAGTTCTTTCTGTATCTAAAATACCTACATGTTACAAGAAACAGGATAAGCAACTAAACTGCTACAAGAATAAGCTTATATTTAGGCATGAAAGGAAAGTTCTATCCCTTGTACTGACCGTGGGTTTGTGTCTGCCTGTGAAATCTGATGTGTGTCCCGAAAATGTCCCACTATGGCCACATGAAAAGGTGGCAACCCTAGCCAAAGAGTGTCAGTCACCAACACAACTACAATGACTGCAAATACCTATGGCAGAAATATACAGCTTTCATGTAGCAACACTTTATCACATTCTGATGTATTGCCAAAAAGATTCAAGGACTAACGTCACCTGCATGATATACAGGAACCACTTAACAGTGCCTTAATGAATCAGCCTGCAATTATCATAGTATTAGTCCACTAAAGGATAGGTGTGCAAATAGGGAAGGAACCCTCATGCACATATTGATTATGTATAAAAGCAGTTCCTACACACCTGCATCTGCGGCGCACACCCACCAACATCACCCCCACACCCAAAAAAATTACAATGCAAACTGTAATAACATCACAAATCATTCATTCACTGTATGACATCTGCAGAAGCCTTAACATACCTTGTCAGAGACACACTAACATGGCCCTATGTGAAATAGTTGCTGTTATACAATGAAACAGCAGCTGATGTTACAGAGTTTGTTTGCACTAATCCCATTTCAGAGGGTTGTGTGTACACCGGGATGTGTTACCAATTACTGAGTAACAGCACAGTATGATACACATGTACACAAAATCAAGGAAGTCTGGTGAGCACTGTAAACCACATAACAGTTCATGCATAGCCATACAGCCTTAAGCTGCCCAAACATCCTTGACAGACTTAAACATCTGCAGAAGTATCAGGTACAAACAAACCCTGCATAAGTAGCAATGTTCTGAAATATAACCGATGTACTCACATGTAGAACAAAATTGTCTAGCCATTACACACAATCCACGGGAGTCATGAAGCTGATATATCTCTGTCTGTCTCTATATAGCTGTTGAAATAACATCACAGACAACACATCCAGGCCATCTTACTTGAAAATAAGGCAAATGGACAACGCCTAAAAGGTGTACTCATTTATACACCACTGTTGCCATGTTGCCATGGTATCGGCTAATGGAGTAGCTGCACAGCTGATGTGCATCTAATTAACTACTTTGGAACACCAATTGTTGGTCAGGATACCACATGTTACTGATATTTAACTAGAAAAGGATGGCTTGTCACACATTCAAACCATCCGTATATACCAGCAGAACATTACAAAGAAGATTGAATCAACAGTCAATGACACCTCAGGTTACTAATAAGGTATGTAGAACACTCAGTATGTCTGTGTATTTAGTACCTGTTCTGTAATATTTAAAGTGCACGCAATCCATATAGTGGAAACAGTTATCTTATAGTGATGTATTGTTGAACACAGTAATGCTTGTAGTATTTATGTGTGTACTGCTGTAGGTCACAAGGCAAACACCGCATACACCACAAGGAATGCTATATAAGTGCTTTGAACACAAATATTCCTCACCAGCTGCTGTCAGTGGCAGGGCTGGTCCAACAAGTATGTGCTATAACAGGGGATAGTATATGCTGATATATTGTAACAGTAGCCATATGTATTGGTGTATTACTGAGAATAACATGTCGAAGGTTGGCCCACTGTGCAATTATGATTTGCATTGTGGGATATTGTGCCAATAACTGTGTAATGTACAGTATTGTAGGCAGATATGCATTACAAGTTACATAGCATTACTGTTATGTTAGGCAAACATTAGTTATGTCTATTGGCATTTACAATACACAATAACAAGATACATATGACATGTTGTCACCCTACAGTTTATCAGCATGATAGCAAAGTAAAATGGATGAGCTAGTTAACTATCCATGCAAATAAGACATGTAATAAGTGCAAAGGTAGGTATTAGGCTGTCTTACCAAGGGTATTTATAAGCCTAGCTAGAGGGTGTTGGCTTTCGCCATCCCCAAAGGTTAGTTACCTGTGTCTCTGAACAGTAGAGCCATTAGTTCCCTGTGCCTCTGTCCAGTAGAGCCACTGCAGTGATCCCCGGGGTACATGTCTGTCTCCCATCCACATGTCAAGGTTTCCCTTGAAGAGTGCTAGTGAGGGGCCCTGCCTGATATACATTGGAATCATATTCCAAAACATGGGGAGTGTCCGGGTCAGGAATCTATCCATCTAGCACATCCTAGTCATCGTTGTGGTTAGGTGTATATCCCTAGAGCATGTGGCTCTCAGGGGCCTCTGTTTAGGTGGAGCATATCCAGCAATACTGGGTTGGACATGGGCCTTGTGTGTCGAGCAGAGATCACCTGTGAGAATGCGGTATGCAACCGAGTATAGCTACAGTTTCTTAGATTGGCAGCTAGAGTTTCTTAGGTTGGGCTGCATAGGTAATCTGTTTGAGGTCAGTAATCCTCTTGGTGTGGTACTGCTGTGGTCTTCCAAGCTGTTGCAGTTGTCTTGTAAGGTATATCCCAAATGGGGTGTTGTGTCCTTTAATGGGTCTAATAAGTCATGAGTAGAGAGGCACAATGGCCTCCTTTGATCTGGATGTGAACCCATTAGAGATTGGGGGGGCCACGTAGAAGGATATTCTAACCACCTTGTCATTATGGGTATCGAAGGAGAGATTGCTATTTACTGGGGTTCCCAGATCCCTTATTACCTTATCTGTATGTAGGGGACGAGCACCTATGTGGTAGTCCACGGGTAATTAATTATATCCAAAGGAGATGACTATGCACTTTTTGGCATTCAGCTTGAGGCCATGATATTGACACCACTTATCCGTCTCAGTGCGACCCTTCCAGAGGGTGTCTGTAACAGCTGGGGAAACAATTATGTCCCCTAGTTTCCAGTCATCTGCAAACCTTTTCAGCCAAAGCCCTCCTGTGCTTGCCTGTATGTCAGAGAATAATATACCAAACATGAGGGGTCCTAGGACTGAGCCCTGGTGGACGCCACTTGTCACTGGTATACAGTTGGACCTAGGGTGTGCAACTCCCACTGTGTGGGTTCTGTCAGTGAGCCACTTTGCAAACCATCACATGATGTAGGGGTTAATGTTCAGGTGGATGGGTATGTTGATAATACCAGAATGAGGAATGGTGTTGAAAGCCTTTGAGAGATCTAGGTAGGCTGTGTGGACCTCCTTACCCTCATCTAATGCCTTGGTAACTGTCTCTAAGAAGTCCACCAGGTTTAGGAGGCATGGTCTGACCTTAACAAAGCCAAACTGGGAGGGGTCAATGGTTTGGAGGTACCCAATGTCTCTTTGACTAAGATCCATGATGTGATCCATAGCCTTGCAGACCAGGGTAGTCAGGCCTATAGGGCAATACGTCCCGTGGTCCATTGTGGCACCACCTTTGTGGAGTGGGATAACTGTTGCTGTGCACCACTCAGGGGACACTAAGCCTGATGTGAGGCTATTATTGAATATGGTGCATAGGTGGGGAGCCAGTACATTCTGAAGTTCGTGTAAAACGCAGCCTGGGATGTTGTCCGGTCATATGGATGCTGTGATATTGGCTTTAGACTGTGCAGCTTTGAGAGGGAGGGGGAAAGGTAGCACTGAACATATCTGCCAGGATGTTGACAATATCAGTTGGTTCTGTAATGTTTGTGCCTTTGTGCTGTAACCCAGAGCAGATCTGAGTGTTGACATCGAGATATTTGACATAGCTACTGAATGTTTTGTGGTTGTTGGAATTAGTGGCGGTTTTGTTTTCATAGCTAGCTTTGGAGGATCTTATAAGGGATCTAACATTCTTACTGAGTCTGACCAGGGAGCGCCTCCACACATGGGATTGTACTCTCTTTTGCAACAGTGTCTTCCTTCTGTAGTACAGTTTGTTTATGGCAGGGGACCACCACATTGGTTTCCTTAATTAGGAGTATAGCTTCTTTGTTCTGTTTGGGATAGCACAATCCATGCACTTGTGTAAGTGCTTATAGAGTGCATTTGTGTAGGATTCAGCAGTTGTAACAGCATTGTCCATCTGCATGGGTGTCATGACATTCACCACGTCTGTCTTAAGAAGTATGAAGTTGGCTTTGTAGACATATTATACTGTGGTTCTCTTAATGGGGGGTGGGGGCAGGATGTGGATATCAACAGTGTTCAGCTCATGGTCGGATCGGACCAACGAGGAGTTGACTTCAGGTGTGGAACACTGGTCATTCATGTTGGTAATGCCTAGGTCTAGGATATTGTTGCCCCGGTGGGTGTGTGGATATGTTGATCTGGGGCATTGGTGTTTATGAATTCCAGAAAGGGATGAGCTAATGAGTTGGTACACGAGTAGTTTTCACAGTTAATGATGGGGTAGATTCAGTGAGACTATGTGATGAGTGTGGTGTGGTGTGAATGTTTACCTTCTCCACATGACTGTCAGGGTCAGGCTTGGTTGGAGAGAGCTTTACCTCCAGTTTGGCTAGATAAGTGCATCTCTTACAGGTTGTAGTGTTGGGTGGTAGGCAGAGAGGGTTGTCTGTGTACATGAGGCAATGTGTACATTGCCTCAAGATGTCCAGATTCATCAGACATACAGGAGAGAACACTGGCAGCTGACCCTTGGACATGCCTGAATATAAAAATAATTTCCCCTAGATAAGTGAGGAAAGTGAGTACAAGAGCTATTTTACTCTAAGCAAGTGAGAAAAGTATGCACAAAACCTGTTTACCTCTAGGTAATGAGGAAGATTGAGTGCTATAGTAATTAGTAGCTTATGTAGTGCTTACAAGTTCTGAACAAGTGCTGAGCATGAATAAGCAATCCAGATAGGGTCTTGGATAACATAAACACACTGACCCCCCCAACAGGTACACAATCATATATCCATGTACACCACAGGGCCCCTGTACCCACAACTATGCAGGTACAAGCTGCATTCAGGCTGCATGGGACCTGTCCGGATCACAGGTTGTATCATACACATATGGCAAAACAAGATGCTCTCCACATACACATCATGTAAAACATAGCTCCATGTCAGGCTGTGTACACACTGAATGGTGCACACCAACAGGTATCACAACCCAGAATGGGGGAGGCACCAGTAATAATGGGAAGTACTGCACTACTACCCTGCTGAGTCTGGTCTGAAAGGCCATGAACCTTAATCAAATAATTGATGTCAGCAGTACAGACGTAGATGACAGTAAGATTGATTTCACACTGCATATCATAACCTTGCCAGGTCATGGGACATCATCACTGATACTGTGTTCCACCTACACTCGGTATACTAGATGCACATTCCTATGTCACAGGAGTGTTTTGCAATGGGACTGCTGGCAGAACCACACTACAGAAAGTGTCTGAATAATACATGCTCATCAAACCAGTGGCAGCAACAGTAATATAGGGTTAATTAATAGTATTCCCCGTCATTGTAGTCCATACCTCACAGACAAACAGAAGGCATCTGCCTATTGAAGTATGCAAATGACTATGACCTAGGAACAATAGCCGACTTAAGAGTGTTGTGGACAACATACAGAAGGGGCTTTGTGGGTGAGGTGTGTGTGACATATGGCCACAATCTGACAGCTACATATTGCATTGTCACCCCTATGTTAATAGCCCTGTACCCATTAACTACCACCTAGGCAGCAATCAACATAATGGACACTTGTGTGTAAGGGATGCAGCTGGGCAGTTGTCTTTCCTGTGATAGCTACATCACCACACCAGTCGGGTAGTCATATGTGGCAACCCTAATAATGACAGAGTGCCATCCATGAATATAGAGATCATTGTCCAGCCATACACAACACTCAAGTGACCCATATCAGATCACATATTTCCTTTAAAGGGTATTGGCCATGCGCAGATGGCCTACACCAGCCTTCCCATTCTCCATCTCCACTATGTAGCATGATGCATATCCTGAATAAATCCATGTCCAACCCAGTGATGTTGGACATGCTACATGTACGCATCCTTATCTCAATCACATACTTCATGGACATCCACCTTCCACATGCTGGACAGATCCTTGTCTCATACACTTTACATAGTCCTGCCATGCTATGCATTCCTGTCCATCAAAGCTGCACATCGCTCACCTCTCAGACATGGTGTGATGACCACATGGTAAATGTATCATTAACCATGTGGATCAGTAATGTGGCACTGCTCCACCTGGCCCCAGAGACCTGCCTTTTGGCTACTGCCAGGTAACCTTTCATCCTAGATTCATCCATGGCCCATGGCATATAGCCTACTACTTGACTTTGACTGTACATACTATAGTTGATATCCATCCCTGCAAATACCATCTGGCTAGCCAGTGTCCCATGTGTATCACATGTGCAACACAGGTAATACATGGCAGGATGTTGAATTGCTGTACAGTGCCGTGTAGATGTACATAGCAGAACACATACATGTAAAACCTTATGTGAGCAAGTCTGCAGGGTCACAGGTCATGTCTGTTAAGGCAGTGTAAGTCTTTATATGTGACATATACTCAGCATCAAGGTCGACTGCATTAATGTGGACAAATCTAGCCATGTGCTGATAGGTAGGAACACCAGTACAGGCAAACAGACATACCCACATTAAGACAGCATCCACATGGAGTATGAGCAATGTAATCTGGTGACACACACACATATATGGTGATAATATCCACTCACCATTGAGTGTCACATGTGTGTGACACAAACATGTCAGTGCCATGTAGATTTGCAAAAACAACTATTTAAATGTAATAAATGCGATACACGTATGTTCAGCTGTAGCTCTTTATGTCTCTGTGAGTTACTGTGACCTGTCTCCATCATTAAGTCTTCCAGGTATGCCATGTGCAATGCTACCCCCTTTTACCCGCTTGGAGGATGAGGCCCTTATCCCCTACCTACTTGATAATCATGATATCCTGTTCAGCCATGTGCCACAGGATGCACAGCAGCGGGATGCCCTGTGGATGGAACTTTGCAGGAGGGTTAATGATGTGGGTGGCCACAACCACACATACCAGCAGGTGCGCAGACCCTGTGCAGACCTCATTAGATGGGTGAAACAGCATGCAAATGCAATTGCCATGGAACAAGGTGCAACAGGTGGTGGACCACCAACCCAGCCCCCACTCACACGTACCGAGGAGCTACTGACCAACCTGGGGACACCTGCAGAACCATATCCAAAAGCCTTAGCCGATAATCTGGAGGTGGGTGTCTCTCAACCACTGAGCCTGGAGTTGCCTGGTAAGTCAGTACTGCACCTATAACAACTATATTCCATATAGTTGCATGTGTCACTGTACAATATGTAATGTAACATCATATGCAAGGCATGTATACACACATGCCGCATACTATAGTATGCTACTCTGTGTATGCACACGTGCATACACCATAGTATAGTCTAATGTATGTGTTAACATGCACATTGCACCCTGTAGCCATCATACAGGCATGGACAATGCTCATACTGCTGTGTTACTCATATTTAGGTACCTCTGGTGTTGCAGAGCCCATTGCAGGTTAGACTGTTATTATTTATCAAGCATCGTAATGCACAGATGTATTTGCCATGTGGCCATTTACAACATGTACACATAATGTATGGTCCTGTCACAATATACAGGTCAGACCTGCAATGCATCATAATGCCTACCCATGTGCAACACTTGCAAACTGATTCATCAGATCTGATGAAGTTCGAGGATTTGTACCGAACGAAAAGCACTTCATGTAATAAAGGATTGTAACTTTCAGCAGGTTGCCACGTCTTTACTTTGGTTTGTAATGTCACACAATGTGACGTGCTATCTTGACATGTTCATGACATCTAGTGGCCTGGCTGCAACACTGCCTAACTAACCTAAAAACATATCCCACATACCACCCTTTTTCTGCATAACCCTGTCTTCAGTGGAGCATATGACATCTATAGGTGTATGTCATATGGGACAACACAGACATGTGAAATAGACACCTGTCACAATAATTTGGCCAACAAATGTACACACATAGCCATGGAGGATGGCCAGAGACATGAAGCAACACACACAGTAGATGTTATGTGCTTGTGTGTACACCCTGTCATACAATGGCTACACATGGTCCAACTATGGCCTTTGTGTAATGGTTATATTGTAGATGTGGAACACTAGACATCCCACAGGCCTGTGCGCATCTTGTGTAGGCGTAGCATCAATCCACCACATAAGATGTGTTGAACATCTAGAGGGTGTCACAACATGACAGCAGTCTCCTGTACAGTATCCACATTAGCCCACAGATACAGTACATTCCCCTTGCTGGTGTCGGACGTCAATGTCATACTTGCTCCTCATGTGTGTGTGTGTGTGTGTGTGTGTGTGTGTGTGTGTGTGTGTGTGTGTGTGTGTGTGTGTGTATGTGTGTGTGTGGTACACAGATGTCATGTTGGACATGGTGTATCAACGTGTTTACCATGTCTGGCCATAGTTGCCAGACAGCAGCAATATGGTTGCAGATGTGCAAGGGTGTCATCCGTATACCCTTCAGTGACCTGTGTTACAACTTCCACATCATGGTTTTCATTTGTATACACCTCAGTGATGTGGGTCACATTCCACAGTATATATGTATTGTATCTGACCAGAGTCATGGCTATGAACTGTGTCTGTAACTCACACTGTGTAGCAATAGAGACACCTCATGATTCCCTGCAATGGCCATGCACATCAACTAAATGTGCAGTATATCTGTAGGGCGGACACACAACACTGCATTGGGACACCATTACCCCACTGTATATTTGACAGGACACCATTGTGTTAAACATTTATGCATGTCATTGCACACGTCAGCAGATCACATGTCATATTACATGTGATTGTCAAGGTCATATGTCACACATCAGGCAGGTGTACTGTTAACCTGTGCTGGTCTACATGGTGTAACACAGGGATGTATGCTAACTACTACTATGATTATGTAATTTGCATGTCGTCTGCTATGACATATGCATGCTGTTGTGTGCAACCCAGGGATGTATGATGGCTACCACTATTATTGTCTGTGCTGCATGCCGTCTGCTATATCACATGCATGTTGCATGCCTTCTGTCATATTATGTGTGTGTGTGTGTGTGTGTGTGTGTGTGTGTGTGTGTGTGTGTGTGTGTGTGTGTGTGTGTCTATTGTATAGATTGTAATGTAACATTTCTTGTCTGCCCTCACAGGTGATGTAGGTGCGTTGCCCTCCTGTGGTACATCTGATGTTAGTGTCCCCACAGACTCTAGCAGTGATGATGAATGTATGATTGTGGCATAGGCAAAGTTGTCAGGGGCTGAAACTGTGCCATTGGTTTCCATTCCAGCTATATCCACTTCATCCCCCACACAGATCCCATGCCTGCACTTACCCCATCACCAGTGGCCACAGAGCAAGGACAGTTGGTGCGTGGTAGCTTGGAACAGGAATATGTGGGGGCTATGGAAGGTGTGCCTGCACACCATGGTGTCAGCCAACTGACTGGTGGTGCCCCATACAGGCACGTGCCCAGTGTTGCTCGTAGAAGGACCTCTGGCCAACATGCTCCTGAAAGACAGAGCGCAGCAGCTGGTGTCACCAGACGCATGTTTCAATCTGTAATGGAGGCACAGTCACGTGCTGAATGGCACAACAGAGAAGATCAGAGGCTTCAGAGGGCTGCTGTCCGTTCTTTAAACAACAACATCCAGACAATGGTAAATGCTCAACAGCAGATTGCTCAAGCCTTGTATAGATGGTTGGGTGACATGATTGGAGTCCTTGACCATGGCATGACAATCTGCAAGCTTGAGCTGTCTGTGTTGGAACATCTGGGAGGAGTGAGGCATCTGGCACGTGGATGTAGGCCTGCTACATCACCTGTTTCAGGTCTATGTGTACGAGCTACCTCACATGTCCGCTCCCATAGTGGTGGTAGCAGCAGCAGTGCATCTGGTGGTGTGCTGACCACACCACAACACAGCAGGCCACATGCACATGGCCCGGGACGGTCCCAACAGGGACACAGTTCCAGTGGACAAGTGACATCAGACAGTACCCAATCTGCACCTCTGCCTGGTAGTGCCCGTGCAACCCCTGGCAGGCACAGGTCACATGTCCGTGGCTGGACACCATGAACTGTAAAACCTGGCCTGTACAGTCTGCAGCTGTCAATAATACCTCTGTGTAGGCCAGACACATGGCAGAACTATGTGCATACATACTCACACACACTGAAAACATATGTAGTGCACCGCAACACACACATGCATAACATCCACACACACCCAATTAGATCAAAGGCCCTAGGCCTCTGGCAAACATTATCACCCTGTGCATATGATGATACCTGTGCTGCATCCCGGACATCCACACCATCGGTGCAGGGACATGCTCATATGGTCTGATGCACAGGGTGAACAGACTAGGAAGATAAGTGTTGTTTACAATTGTTGAGTACTGTTGACAGGCAGCAGACATACCATGTACTACAGGTGTACAATGCATTTCATACTGTTAACAGTATGTGTCTTGTGTAACAACAGTAACTGCATGTTGGTCATGGTGTTCTGCTGTCCTCCTTCAGGTCTAATTGCTCATGCCGGTGGGTGTCAGTGTTTGCAGTTAGTGTCCCATATGTCAATGTGGACTACTCACAGGTATGTATGAATATACCAGCATACACCGTGTAGCTGCCACATAACAGTGAGTTCCAAACGCGTCTACTGATCCAAGAGCATGATAGCTGTGTATTAAGCTACTGTGGCTACAGACATGACATCCATAAAGAGTGACATCACAGATACAGTTACATGGAGTGGTGAGGTAAGAAAGCGGTCTAGCTTATTACAAGGGTAGAGGCCAGTGGGAGGTGTGATGCCTCATTGGGATTCAGTAATACACGTTCCCATGACAGGATGCCAACACACAACTGCACCCACACACTCAGGTATTGACACACATGTATTCAGTGAAACAGTAACAAATCCACGCACTCACGGATTCACTGACACAGTAACACACACTCTCACACTGTTGCTACTGGTGAGGTAAGGACCCCTGCCTATGTGCAAATCATCATTACAGTACTGTGCACCTACATGATGTGCCACAGAGAATACACATGTACAGGTAGTCAGTATGGCCTAAGATTATAGTACATGTAGGTACATGTATGTCATATCCATAAATGAGGGTGTGTACTGGTGTACAGCAACAGTCATCTGCTAATGCTGGAAAGTACCGAGGGCCCCTGGTATGTGTACAGCTGACCTGGGAACAGACAGTGGTATCATTGCATTGCATAACACATGATGCAACTGTGTCAGTACATGGGTACTCTCTACAGTTTATGTAGAGCTTGGTACAGTCCACTGGTCAAGGGTCACATGGTGGTGTACTCTTATATGTCCTACAACATGCATGGATGCATGTCAGTGGTCCGAGGTCATGGTGGTGTCTGAGGTTTACATCCTAGAATGCAGCATGTGACACTGTGTCCTGCACATGGCTCATCTGTGATGCCTTTCGTGGAGGTACAGGTCAGTACATGTGAGTGGCCTCTATGTATATGGGGACACCACCACCTGGAGCAGTCTGTATCTGTGTTATGGCCCACATCTGGTTCTGAGGTATATGGTGGTAGTACTATTGTGCACTACAGAGCCATCAGCCAGGTGTTCCTCACTGCACAGATGTCAGTACTCCCCATTGTTGGATCTATAGGGACCAGCTGTGATTATGGACGCTACACATCTAGCACTGGTTAGCATAAGAAAACAATGCAGTTGTCCTGTAGGTGTCAGGGTGTTATACTGTGTTTAGGATATTTGCTTTGGAATGGCACTGTATGGACGGATGCAACTTGGGTATTATCCCCACTCCCTTGAATCATGGATGCATGTGATATGTGTCAAAGGTCTGTCTGCTGTCAGCCATGTCATCCCAGAATGACAAACACTGGACAACCTCGTACTTACAGCAGGACATTGGCTCATTGTGTTGTTCAAGCAGTTGCCACCTCTAGCAAGGCACATAGTGTTGGTCAAGCAGTTTTCACTCCTAGCAAGACATCACTGTGAGTGGTGATATTGTGCTTGGTACAGGATGGTACATCTAAGGTGATGGACAGCAGCAGACGTGTAAAAGACTGGTGTCAAATATATGTAGAGCAGCATTCCTACTAACAATGACAACTACTAACACCAGAGCCCATTACAATGTGTTCTTCACATCTACCTGTAATAGCATGGCCACTGTGGCCTTCCGTGTTTAGAATCAGAGTGCATCCCAGTCAGCTCTGTGCTACTAAGTGTATGAGCATGCCCAGTATAACCTTGTGTAGCTGGACACATAGTGCATTCTGAACAGCCCTGTGTTACTAAGTGTGTGAGCATGCCCATTGACTCCTTGTGTTGATTATGTGCTGTTGTGTATGGGCATGGCCATTGTAACCCTGTATAGTGGTAGTAGTTGTCCATTACACAGATGGGCATACTCCAGGTCAGGATGGATTTCTACTTTAAACACACAGGTTCACAGGTATGTACATCTTAACTGCCAGCATCCCTGTTGATGTTCACATTCCTAGAAGGTCATAATGACAGCCTTGAAATGTGTAGTCTGTGTGGCATGACTCGTAAGTATGTAGTATTGTAATAGTGATCTGTGAATCGGCAGGTGTTCCGTTCGCACCACTGGCATGTGTGTGTGTGTGTGTGTGTGTGTGTGTGTGTGTGTGTGTGTGTGTGTGTGTGTGTGTGTGTGTGTGTGTGTGTGTGTATGTGTGTGTGTGTATGTCTGTCCCCATTTGCCAGAGGACTGTAATTTGCTTTTAGACTGCTCACACTCCATACAATCCATATACCCATTTTTGGTAGGGCTGATGATGACACCCACCTACAAATTCACCTCTGGGAGTGCTGTGTCCCAGTAATCTTGGTAGCGTGTTCTGTAACTGCATAATGCTGTAGTGTAATAAAGTAGTTAGGTCGGCGTTCTAATCCCAGACATGCCATGTGTGTGTGTGTGTGTGTCCCTGTTTGCCAGAGGGCTGTAAATTGCTTTTAGACTGCTCTCACTCCATATAATTCCTATACCCACCTTTGACAGGGTTGACGATGACACCCACCTACAACTACACCTCTGGGAATGCTGTGTCCCAATAATCTCGGTAGCGCGTTCTGTAACTTTGTAATGCTGTAGTGTAATAAAGTAGTTAGGTCGGTGTTCTAAACCCAGACTTGCCATATGTGTGTGTGTGTGTGTGTGTGTGTGTGTGTGTGTGTGTGTGTGTGTGTGTGTGTGTGTGTGTGTCCCTGTCTGCCTGAGGACTGAGTAATGCTTTTAGACTGCTCATACTCATGCATTTCTTATACCCACCCTTGGCATGGCTGATGATGTCACCCATCTACAAATACACCTCTGGGAGTGCTGTGTCCCAGTAATCTCGGTAGCGTGTTCTGTAACTGCATAATGCTGAAGTGTAATAAAGCAGTTAGGTCGGTGTTCTAATCCCAGACTTGGTGTGTGTGTGTGTGTGTGTGTGTGTGTGTGTGTGTGTGTGTGTGTGTGTGTGTGTATTTGCCACCGTCTGCCTGAGGACTTTGTAATGCTTTTAGACTGCTCACACTCCATACAATTCTTATGCCCACCTTTGGCAAGGCTGATGATGTCACCCATCTACAAACACACCTCTAGGAGTGCTGTGTCCCAGTAATCTCGGTAGCGCGTTCTGTAACTGCATAATGCTGTAGTGTAATAATGTAGTTAGGTTTATGTTCTCATCCCAGTGTGTGTGTGTGTGTGTGTGTGTGTGTGTGTGTGTGTGTGTGTGTGTGTCTGCCTGTGTGAGACAAGTACAGTGCTTTGTAGAGTATGCACTCTCTGTACAAATTGCATGACCACCTTTGTCATTCCTGCTGTTGTCACCCACCTAGGTACCTGTAGGCGTGCTGCAACCCAGTATTCGCTGTAGTACGTGCCCTAAATGCATATTTCTGCAGTGTGATATGGTAGGGGTTTGTTTACAGGGCATGGCAAGTGTGTGTTTGTCTGTCAGAGCCTGTGTAGAGGTGGCCGTGATTTTCTTACCATTGGACATGTTTGGGAGCGGATTTTGTAGTTTTCCTATATGGTATCCGTCTTACGACACATTGGCCACTTCACGAGGAGTACAGCTGTCAGTCAGCCACGGGACTGTGTTGGCAAGCCATACCCATACATCTGGCAAAAGGCCTGGTGAACAAAGTATGCAGCCCTACTAGTACCCGGTATATGTCCCACACCCATGTGCCATGCACAAACAAACTTGCCTAGGATATACCGCTATGTTGCTAGTACCATGCACATTGATGACAGATAGTAGGCATGGTGTGAATGCAGTGGCCTGCAGAGGACATGGCATCCTGTACAGTGGTACAATAGACACATATATGTGGACATTATGCCTTCACTATGTTCCACACTGAATGCCTACAACATATGTGGTGCCATCAAGTGTGATCCACAGCGGCCAGACAATGCTGTACACATGGTGTTCTGTATGGACCCCTGCCACTGACACCACGGAATACCTGTATTATACTATCCATGCAGGTGCAGGGTTGACCTGCTCACTATAAGCAGGTTTCGCCACACCAGGCCAGTATTGGCATATTGGGGGATAACAGGCTGTGTACACAACATGTGTCTGCCAAACCAGGTACACCTGTACATGTCACTGTACAGTATTGTGTGACATGCACATCCCAGGCAATGTCCATGTGAAGGACTATCAAACACAGACATGACATGCATTGCAAAGCTATGGCCATACACACTGGTAACCAGGATGTCAGGCCAGATAATGCAGTACCCATCTGTGTGGGACATTGCAAACACTACACCTGTGCACACCATTGTCGGGTGACACAATGCCAAGGATTACCCCTCACCCAGCCTTGTACAGCCATCTTGCACAGCCAACCACTACGCACCCATGAAGCAATGCATACCTGCATGCCAGTACTTGCACCCTGTTTCTGCATGTGGGTTGTGATGCTCCCAACCACAGTCACTCCCTGTATTACCCTCATTGCCATACCAACAGATGTTAAGCACTTTCACATGCCCTAGCAATAGAACCTCCAGATATCCCCTGTGGTGCATGTGGTCCTGTGCATTACTGCAGTGTGGCAAACTAAGTAGTTACGTTGTATATTTGTGGCCCTGGCAAAGGTATCAATACGTGTCCATTAGAGATTGTGGTTGTGGTGACAATGGCATCCGTTCATGTGGACAGCCATGTGTGCCACACCTAATGTATGTCTACTATATCTCTGTTGCAGATGTCACTCACCTACACACATATATGTTCTTACATTATAGCAACATGTCGCCTTTGTGGCACATGTAGTAACGTCATGCACATGTAATAGTAATGAGTAGTCAGTCAGGGGTTTGACCCCTGTAATGTTCGGCATGTGGCAGATGATGCTTATGGTTAAGTCTCCAAGCCCTTCCCTGGTGTACTTTGCCTGTCCCACCCACACACTCTCTGGTGGATGTGAAGGAGTACACCTGCACAGCAGCAGTATGTGTATTGTAAGTGATGGACATGGTTAGGTGATGGCCTCTGCACCTATTGCAGTCATCCTCTAGCTGATTTCATGTGGTACAGCTGTGATGGTGTTCCCATAGCCATCCGCATGATAAACACAGTATACTATCTAGGGAAACATGTTGTTATTTGGCTATGTTAGCCACTGTGAGTGGTACCTGGATGTGGTGTTCTGACATGGCATCACAGATGATATCTGGATGTACCTCAATCATTTCCCACATTGAGAAATAGCATAAAGACAGGAGGGTGATGTCCCACACATGACTACAGCATGTAAGTGTAGGTATGCTGCATTGAGACTACTGCCTGTTTAACATGTGTTTGGTAATGGCTATTCTGCATGTTATAATGCAGACATGACACAGTACTCTGTTCATGGGGGACCCCCATCTGTAGGGCCATCTGTAAGCTGGTCAGTGTGTGCAACCATTTGTTTCCTGTGTTACACACTGAACACACATCTGTGCACAGCAGAAGCATGGTGTGAGGATTGCAGACAGTACATGATGATAGGAATGTGTTACTGCCATTGCATCCCTGACTGGACATGTGTCACATGAGATAGTGGTATGACAGACACTGTTTGGGGTTCCCAGTGACAAGCCAATAATGGGCAACTGTTCATAGCTTTAGTCACACGTCTACTACACAATGCACAGATGGCTTGTGTTATATATGCATGTGTTGTGCTCCCTCTGCAAATGTATACCATCTGTTGTGTTGGGTTGCTGGTGATATCTATGCATACTGTCATAGGTAATCCTGTATGCTGTTGTCTATCACTAAGCCATATGTGGGTTTAAAACGCAACACCATAGGCTGAATGGGTTGGGAGGTCCAGGCAGAATCTACTGTCCCACTTCAGCTGACCATGGCACCAGGCACTAGCACACCTGGGGCCCAGCCATAGACATCAACCTCTGTTGGCTCTACACCACCTTCTGGTGGTACCACCACTGAGGATGGAGCATTTCCCCCCTGGGAGCGGGAACAGACAGGTACATGTCTGCTGTCGTGTGGTCCCAGACGTGTTATGTTGGTGGCTCACTAAGGGGTTCTGAAGCCAGATACGCCAGCTCAAGGGCGGAGTGTCACATTTACAGGGTGATGCAGCCCCTTCTGAACAGCCATCAGCACTGCCTCCTTTGCAGCTGTGTAGGTGCAGTGGCAGTTGCCCAATCGCTGGGGACCTCCATCCCACTGTTCCCATGGGCTTGTGAATGCCGAACACCCTTCCCCGTTTGGGGTGTATCCCCCCACATGTGTCATATACCAACTCTGTATGCTGTCTTTTCTGTGATCCTACCTATCCTCCACGGCCATATCTACACTCCTTTCCCAACATCTGACCCCCACCTACGGAAACATAAGGCCAATCGGCTCCTAGGACAACATCTGCCCTATATATAGCTGTCCATTACAAACAAGTGCCCACTGGACACATGAAACCCTTGTAATATGCATCACAACATACTCCTGTTATCCTCACCCCTGTCCCACAGGTGCACGATCCTGGTATGCACATTACTCCTACATGGTCCAGGTATACGTGATGAGGACAACCCCATTGTACACACAACACTACCATTCCCTTTATGGTTACCCTATTTACCTTTATCATGAGGATGATGTTGCACACAGCACCTTGCAAGAGTAAAACTATTTGCGTGTATGACTGACACACGTCTGTCTGAGGGAGTCTTGAGATCACATAGAGCAACACCACTACATAATACAGGTGTCAGTGTTTCCCGTTTCATTCATTTGTAATGCTTTGTTGCCACATGGTATTTTCCTGGTACGTCTCGATATATGTATGTGCCTATATGCTGAACATAAACACTCACATATACATCTACATGATGGGATACATTCCTATACTGTTGAATGACTGCACTGTATGATATGTTTGTGGTACTGTCCGTTGTCTGTATATCTGCCATGGCGTATTGGTAATACACATTAGCTGTGTGCACAGGGTCCCGGTGCTGACCCTTGCAAAGGACGTTTATTTGGTTGCAGGGTAGAACAAGCCCATTGGATACAGAGGGAGTAAGGCACATTACTGCAGTTGGGAGTGGGTGTGTGTGGGTTTGCACGATGTTAAGCACTGCTGACCTCTGGTTATAGCCTCTTACACTCGGTTAGCCTCTACATTGCTTTACCAGTGCAATACTCGCATACTGATAGCCAAACACGCTTACACCCGCTTGCTCCCACACTTGCAAATGCACCGACATTGGTGCTTGCATCTGTCACTCACACCCCTGGGTTGGAGCAAGGACCACAATATTACCTTGATGCCTATTACATTGGACTACATGACTACAGTATCGGGAATGGCTGCCCATTAGGCGACGGCATGGTGTTCGACTGTACGGAATTAGCGGCCTGTCCAGTGAATTAATCATATTAATTGTGTGTTCCTCATACAATCTACTCCCATCTGGCTGATGCATGGGAACCAAGACTCTTCAATACAGACAAGTAGTTGGGTTGTGGGAGCCACATCCATCGGCCGAGTCATGCTACCGCATACCTATTATAGGTTTGCCACCTTTTCAGTTGGCCAAGGTGGGACTTTAGGGTTACCACCTGTCCAACTTTGCGAGGGACAGTCCCTCTTTAGGCAGTTCTGTCCTGCGAAAATAATCAAGACATAGCAAATGTCCTGATTACAGGACAATATTATATTCTACATTTCATTAATAGTTGCACAAAACAGTTATGTTATATATGAAACTTCTATATGTTATGTGATGTAGCATAAGCAATTCAAATGTTACTAGATTAAGCTTTTATTTGTGCAAATAAGTTTAATTCTGTACTATGTACGGCTGTAGGTATGTTTTGTTCTGGAAAGTCTGACATTTCTACAGAACATGTCCCACTTTGGCCATTTGGAAAAGTGGCAACCCTATAGGACCTATATGTAGAGACGTCAGGCTTTGCAGGGCAACACATACCCACAGCCAGTAGAAAGGAGAGTACTTTACTGTTTTGCCTAAATAAAAGGTTATTCTTGTAGCATTATAGTTGCTTATACTGTTTCTTATAACATTTAGGTGTTTCAGGTACAAAATAATTGTTTTGTGCAACTACTACAGACAATATAGGAAATCTTTGCCGTAAATCACAGGACATTTGCCATAATTCTATTTATTTTGCAGGACACAACTGCCCAAAGGGGAGTGTCCCTCGTAATGGTGGACAGGTGGTAACCCCAACCCTATTATTCTATCATCTTTCTAAGGTAGTTGGTGGAACATGTGCTTTCTCTCACTAGCAGACCTCTCATACGAATGGGGAAAAATGAACACTGAATCAGGGACACTGCATAACAACCTCAGGGACACATTTAGAAGGTTGGTGCTATTAACCTGACACACTGACGGACCCAGAACACATATGTAGACATACATATTGCCTGAGGTACATGCTGTTTAGGACTCTTACATGTTATCATTATTCATTACGTGTAATCTGATACCTTTCCTCCTAATATCACTAGTTCTAGGAGGGTTTAGTTGGGACTGTGTTAGATTCTGATTCGTAATCACAGATGTCCCTTGTAATTGGGGACAGTTCAGTGATATGGTCCCTATGTGTTCCTCCAATGGTTTATGGACTATCCAGTAGATGTGCTCTTATGGTTTGGGAGGTATGGGCATCTGCTATACCCACATCGGAATATTACTTACATCCACGGGCCAGTCCTAATACGTGTCTGCCAGCCAACACCTGCATGCCTAGGCCCATAATTGCATACCCATAGTTCTTCTTATTACCACTACTTTACAGCACTCATCCTTACTGTGGGAGCAGGTAGATGCAGGTGGGGTATGAACACACCCCTTCACACTGCCCACTCTCCCCATGTCTGGACACATGTCATACATTGTGTCAACCTATGTGTTATCAGGCTTGTACAACCTAACGTAACGTGTACAGCTACATCCTGGTTGCAGTAGTCCTTACTGGCATTGCCTGGAAGAACAACATTTTTGGTTTCCCACAAGGGACATTGCTGTCCATGTTTAAAGTGTAGACCTTGTAGATCGCTCCCACTGGTAGTTTCCTGCCGGTGGTCTGGGAAGCAGTGTTGTATTTACTTTTATTGCATGTCTGTATGTCTCACCGGCCTAGCTGGGGGTGGGGGTGGGGGTGGGGGGTGGTGGGAGGTAGACGTTTGTTGATTGGACCTCCCACCAACATATTCCCGGTCTGAACATATGTTACCCGTAACTGCTGTAACATAACCTAGGTATGTACATGTGTATATTTACTGTAACATATATAGATATATATCTATATATATATATATATATCTATATATATATATATGTTTACATTAACATATACAGATATATCTGCATATGTATGCATACATGTATATTCATATCTTGCTGTATATATATATATATATATATATATATATATATATATATATATATATATATATATATATACATATATATATATATATATATATATATATATATATATATATATATACATATATATATATATATACACATCTGTGTGTCAATACATTCCCCGCTCATACGCACTTACACATGCGTAATGGTGTTTATATATGCTTCACCGGCATACTAGTGCCTTATTCATTATAACACTGACACTTCACTCCAGTTATTTGTAGTCAGTATTTAGCACATTATACAGCGGACAGATGTCGCAATATGTTCATGTACAGATTACCTATGGTAATTGGAATGTGATACAGTGTGATTTGACCCATCCCTCTTCTGCACAACCTATTATTCCATCTACTGTCGATGTTTGTATGTGCACATACCTATTATTTATGTCAACAAATGTAATGCATGTGTTACAGAAATTGTACTTCAACATATTGTTGTCTGCATGTGTGTATGCATATATACCTATTACGAACTAGCTGACCTCCACGGGGCAGTCCATTAGAACTGGGCCATCCAACCCTGGCACGCCTGGATCCATAATTGCATGCCCATAGTTCCTCCACCCCACCCGTGTTGAATTTACAAGCCTAACATCCATTATCCACTTGTTATCACAGCCATGACACACCTTTACACATTGCCCTTTCCAGAGCGATTGAGGCCCTACACACATTTTCTCCCACCTCATGTATTCACAGGGTCTCCCGCCATGTATATTTGCACATACATGCATTTCCTGGGGTTATGGAATACAGCCATTTGCGCTTTCCAATTTTTGGAGGTCCCAGCATGGGACTACATTCTGTCTGTGTGTAAAGTAGACTTAGCAATTCAACGATCTCCCACTGGTAAAACCCTGCCTGTGGTGTGACTAGCGGTGCTCTGCTCACTCCTGGGCAGCTTTTTATGACATACGCTGAAAGCACTATATAATACCAAAATTGCTCTTGATTCCCTTCACATCCCTTGTGTATGCTTTATTGTTACAATGTTCATTCTTCATATCTATATATATATATATATATATATATATATATATATATATATATATATATATATATATATATATATATATATATATATATATATATATCTGTATATATATTACATCTGTACATACAAACATGCATTTCCTGTGCTGGGAGCTGCTTACACTCATCCAGGCGCACTCGCCTATGGTTACTGTGCATTACATATGTTTACTGCCACTTATTTGTGCTTACTTGTGCCTTATTCATTATGACAGTACCATTTTGATTGAAAGGATCTGGTTAATAGTCCCAGGCGATACACACGTTCACTTTTACATGTTTAAATGTTGGCTTTACAGCAGAGCAACATTCATTCCACAAGGAAAATTATATGTGCTATAGTCGAACTTGAACCATGAATGCCTTTTTGTTAGGCGGATGCTTTAACCACTACACTATTGGTATTCTGCTTCATTTATATGTATACCCATGGTTCATAGTTACCTGAACACATGCCTCATCACTTCACTTTGACAGCAGGCATCCATTTTTCTGTTCGGAAAACCGCACTACTACTCATGAGCCATTCCTATTCCTTACTGCTCTGGACCCGTGCCGCATGTTGACTCACTCCGAGAATTTTCAGACCTCCAAAGCCTGTAGACCTGGCACATATGTATGTTTGATTCTCAGGGTGTTCATGTGGTTGTATGGTTTTAGACTTGTCTGACTGGGGACCGGACCAGCCCTGTACTCGTTTGAAAGTCAGATTTTGCACGTGGACAGGGTTACTCCCACTGTTAGCATCCTACCTGTGGTTAGAGACCCAGAGATTTTGGTCACCTCTGGCCAGCTATATTTTTTCGCATTCATTATGATTGCTTTCTTGTTCCCATGTTCTTATGTGTGTGTGTGTGTGTGTGTGTGTGTGTGTGTGTGTGTGTGTGTGTGTGTATATATATATATATATATATATATAGTTTCCACCCTTTCAAATGGTCAAAGTGGGACTTATTTGTTACAAACATCTAGATTTTGCTGGTCGACATACACCCTCAGCCAGTGCAAAGGGCAGGACCTCACTTTTATGCCTGATTGACAGCTTATTCTTGTAGCATTTTAGTTGCTTATTCAGTTTCTTATGACATTTAGGTGTTTCAGATACAGAATAACTGTTTTTTGCTACTATTACATAGATATAGGGCATATTTTTGTCATTAAATCTGAGGGCATCTGCCATTTGACACTAAGTGTACAGGACACAACTGGCCAAAGAGGGACTGTCCCTCACAAAGTGGGACAGGTGGTTACCCTATATATATATATATATATATATATATATATATATATATATATATATATATATATATATATATGTCTGTGTGTGTGTGTGTGTGTGTGTGTGTGTGTGTGTGTGTACGTATGCATGCATACACATTTATATGATTTAATTACTTTGATCATACTGTTGAATGACTGTGTTGTCTGCTGTGTTTCTGATAACATCGACGTTAGGTATAACTGCCATGGCTTAGTGGTAAATTGCATTGATTGTGATGTTTAGGGTCCTGGCGTCAGGCCTGGCTGATATGGTATATTGTGTTGCTGGGTGGAACAAGGGCCTTTGGACAAAGGGTAAGTTCAAAACTTTTCAGCTGCGGTTTTCCGTTTAACCGCCGATTCAAGTCACGCAAAATCCATCTACATTCTTACTGTCATACATCACCCCAGTTCACATTTAATTGGTATTATATCGTTATCCACCATAAAATTAGCAAGATATGCTCATATACAGGTTACGCATCATAAATGGTGTGTGCTGCAGTCGAACCGGCAATGTCTGCTCGATAGTCGGATGCTGTAACTACTACACTATTGGTGTTCTGCTTCATTTATATGTATATCCATGGTTCATAGTTACCCAAACACAAGACTAAACACTTCACTAACACAGCAGGCATCTATTTTCCTGTTGGGAAAACTGCACTACTTCACATGCACCATTCCCTACTGCTCTGGACCCTTGCCGCATGTTGACTCACTCAAAGTATATTCAGACCTCCAAATCCTATAGTCCTGGCACATACCTGTATTTGCTTGTCAGGGTGTTCATGTGATCATCTGGGTTTAGGCTTGTCTGACTGGGGACCGGGACTACCCTGTACCTAGTTGAAAGTCAGACTTAGCATGGGGACATCATTAGTTCCACTTTTAGCGTCCTACCTGTGGTTGGGGATGCAGTGGTGTGCTCACCTCTGGCCATCCTGATATATAATAGCACTAAATATTATGGGGTTTTATATATCGTTCTGTACATACACATGCATATACACCTACATGCTTATTTACATTTCCCATACCATTGAATTGAATCACCGCCACTTACCTTCATGCATACATGCTTGCATACCCACTTACGTCTAGGGTTGCCACATTTTCAAATGGCCAAAGTGGAGCATTTTCAGGCCACACATCAGATTTTACAGGCGGACACATACCAACGGTCAGTACAAAGGTTATAACTTTATTTATTTGCCTAAATGAAAGCTAATTCTTGTAGCAGTTCAGTTGCTTATTCTGTTTCTTGTAACATTTAAGTATTTTTACATACAGAAATAACTATTTTATGCAACTGTTACATGTAATATGGGACATAAGTATTTCCTACAATCACAGGACATTTGCCATTGTATTATTTTTGGTCAGGACACAACTGCCCCAAAAGAGACTGTCCCACGCAAAGTGGGACAGGTGGTAACCCTACTTACGTCTGCTTTAAAGCACCTTAATCACCCTATATCCGACTGCCACTATGCGAATGTGTAAGGTATATATTCCCAATAATGCACGTGGGGAGATGTGCATCACAGTCAGGCATTTAATCCTGGGTCGTAGGTTCTGCAGGACCGGCTGGAGGCTAAGCAGTCTTGTGGACAACTGCTGCTCATAACTTGTGTCCAGATGTGTACAGGACTGGACATTGTGTTGTGATGCCAAGTCTTATATTTAGAACCGATACTTATCCCATGAGGGATATCCAAAAAATGTGGGGACCGATGACCTCGATTCCTTTGGCTTTACAAAAATAAGGTAGGGTTATACATGCAAGGGATACATAGTTTGCAATCCTGAGACTGCCTACTAGATATGAGTAGGGGTCACTATGTGCAGATATGGCTGAGCCTAGCTAGCAGCCCGAGTATGAGTGGTTTTGCTGGAAGTTCAGGAAGGTGGGGGGGTGGTGAGCTGTGGAGGGGATGATGGATATTCAATTATGTATCCAGGTGTGTTGGAGTTGGATGGTTCAGTTCAGACCAGACCATTATGTGGGTATGTGCCAGTAATATTTATGTACATGTGTATTGCACATTTTAATGTTCATATGTTTGTGGGATTGTGTTCTACAGTATGGCTGGTCAGGTTGTATTGCAGATGTGAATATTTGTTCTTTGGTTATCTTTCACCCACTGCTCCCTTGTACACCTCCAGTTCACCTATAGTGCATCCAACCCAGTCTCCCCTTGGCGAATTATTACATTACCTGTCACCCCCCATCCCCATATTCCACAGACACCATCCATCCCTTTTCTGGTTGATGGCCCATGGCACAGTCAACAGAACATATTGCGTACACTACATATCTCTGGTACCAATATGGTTGTGAGGACTACCCTAGCATTTCTGATCATCCACATGCTGTACTTCACGCACATAGGTACACGCAATTACTTATCTTTCATGACATGGCAGGTAGACCCAGGTAATACCCATTCATCTTTGGGCCATCCTGACTAGGACGACTTGGACCGCGAGTGGGCAGATATTGGGCAAATGCTCAGACCATTATTAGGGTGCCACCTTTTCATATGACCAGGATGGGACATTTTCGGGACACACATCAGATTTTACAGACCAACACATACCCACAGTCAGTACAAAGGATAGTACTTTAGTTTTATACCTAAATAAAAGCTTATTGTTGTAGCAGTTTAATTGCTTTTTCTGTTTCTTTTACTTGCTTATTCTGTTTCTTGTAACATTTAGGTATTTTACATATGGAAATAAGTATTGTATGGGACTATTACATAAAATATGGGACATAATTATGTCCTAAAAATCACAGGACAGTTGACATTTATAATGGTTTTGGTATGGACACAACTGCCTAGAGGGGGACTGCACAATATGGGACAGGTGGTAACCCTAACCATTGGGCTAGGCTTAGCAATTGGCAGTGCGCTAACACAATGTGTTTCGCTTCCACTTGGTATAACTATCGACACTACAATGGAATACAGGCACAGGGTTTTAAATGTCATTTGTTCAAAGGACGGGGACTCAATATTCAGCTACGTGCCTTTCTGTTTACTTTTTATTTTGATGTTTACAAAACTGTCCTGTATGCTTTGCATACATTTCAGCATCACTTAAAATGAATAATAAACTGTTGAATAAACAAAGAACGCCACAGGAGCAACACCAACGTGAAACCAAATGGTATTTAATGTATCTACAGCAAACATGACAATGCAGCACGACCACTGCTATCCACAGTAAATAAATAAAACAATAAAACTAGTGTAGTATTGAGCGCTTTTCATCTGCACAAATAAACAGACTTCTTCAGATACTAACACACTATAAGCGCGGTACTTTAAATATGGTGGCCATGAAGCATAAAGTGTTAGGTTGGGCAGTGTGGTTAGACACCGATACCTTGAGATAACACTATGTACAAACACACAAAGTGCAAGTTGTTATTATTATTGAAAACTATGACTACTGGGCTATATGAACAAGACAGCACACAGTGTTCACACTATTTGGCAAGGTTTTTAAATATCACTTAATGAATTTTTAATGTTTATAACGTGGTACTACGTTGTTGAATGATTTATAGAACATTTATAATATTAACATAAAAGAAATGTTTTTTCAACCAGTAAAGAGTTAATTTCAAGTGGAACTTTAATCATGTGATTTCAACACCATATTTAAAGTACCGCGCTTATGGTGTGTTAGTATCTGAAGAAGTCTGTTTGTTTGTGCAGACGAAAAGCGCTTAATACTACACCAGTTTTATTGTTTTATTTATTTACTGTGTATAGCAGCGGTCATGCTGCATTGTTGTGTTTGCTGTTTATACATTAAATACTGTTTGATTTCACACTGGTGTTGCTCCTGTGGCGCTCTTTGTTTATACATTTCAGTATCTATGGACACTGACAGGAGTAATTACTATTAGAAGCAGGCTGTACTAGTCTGCATTTTAAGTTGCACGCATGCAGCCGACATGTTCACACCTCCGTGCAGTGCTTGGACATGCCCCCTGCACTCGTGCATGTTTCCTATGCATGTGGCCTTTACAGCAGCGCACCTTCATTAATATGCATGTGATGCTGCTGTGCCATCTCTATGCCACATGGTCGGCACAAGGCTAATGCCGTCCTTGCGCTGAGCTTCATGAATCCCAGGGTATGATTGAACATGGTGCTGAGGTGGGGAGCCAGTTCGTTCTGAAGTTCGTGTAAAATGCAGCCTGGGATGTTGTCTGGTCCCATGGATGCTGTGTTTTTGGTTTTAGACAGTGCAGCTTTTACCTGCATAGATGTGATTACAGGGACTCTGCTTTCTTCCTGTATAGATATGGGCCCTTTAGGGGGTGAGAGGGTGGTAAAGTTAGCACTGAAACTATCTGCCAGGATGTTGGCAATATCAGTTGGTTCTATAATTTTTGTGCCGTTGTGCTGTAACTCGGAGCAGATCTGGGTATTGCCATTGAGATTCTTAACATAGCTATAGAATGCTTTGTGGTTGCCCTTAGAATCAGTGGTGATTTTGTTTTTGTAGCTAGCTTTGGAGGATCTTATAAGGGATCTCAACTTCTTACTGAGGCTGACCAGGCAGCTCCTCCACTCATGGGATTTTACTGTCTTTTGCAACAGTTTATTCCTTCTGTTGTAGAGTTTGTTTATGGCAGGGGACCACCGGATTGGCTTAATTTTTTTGGAGGATAGCATCTTGGTTCTGTTTGGGATAGCACAATCCATGCACTCGTGTAAGTGCTTATCAAGTGCATTTGTGTAGGATTCAGCAGTCATAACTGTATTTTCCATTTGCATGGGTGTCATGAAGTAAGCCACTTCTGTCTTAAGAAGCATGAAGTTGGCTTTGGAGAAATTTTTTACTGTGATTTCCTTAATGGTGGGTGGGGGTGGGATGCAAATATCTAGGGTGATTAGCTTATGGTCGGATCTGGCCAATGAGGAGTTGAGTTCAGGTGTGGAAAACCAGTCACTCATGTTGGTAATGACTAGGTCTAGGATATTGTTGCCCCTGGTGGGGGTGTGGATAAGTTGATCCAGGGCATTGGAATTTATGAATTCTAGAAAGCGTTGAGTGAAGGAGTTGGTGCATGAGTAGTTTTCCCAGATAATGGTGGGGTAGTTGAAATCACCCATTATTAGAGTGTTTTGTTGAAACCAAATATTTTCCAGTATATCAAGAAAAGAGGAGTGGGAATCCTGGGGCATGGTGGGGGATCTGTAGCAAGCTACAATTTGAATTGCAGTTTTGCCCAGAGTTAGTTGCACTTGGATAACCTCGGATGCATTATGCTGCACAACTAGCCTGGAGGTGTGGACATCCTTAATGAATATAGACACACCTCCGCCTTTGGTGTTCTGGTCCTGGTTAGATGGCTTAAAAGTGTGGTATGAGTTATAGCCTGGTAATGCAGGGGTGCTCTCTAGAGCCTTGAACCAGGTGTCAGTCACTGCACAGATATCGGTCTTCTCCATTTTAAGGAATGCCTCAAGTGAGTGGATTTTGAGATTTAGACTTCTAGCATTGAGTAGCATTACCCTCAGTTTTTGCTTGCCTGCTCCTGTTACGGTGGTGATTTTTTAATTTGAACCTTGCCTAAAAAAGCACTATAGGGGTGGCAAGAATCTTAGCCAGTATCTGGAATCCCAGGGGTGACAGGTGCAGGCCATCTCTGACAAAGCATCGTGGTCTGTCGACCATGTCATCCCAGGCAGAGCGATACTGGATCCCCTTAGAATGACACCAGAAGCTTAGCCAGTTGTTGAAGTCAATCATTTTGTCCTTTTACTGTGGTATCATTCTGGGCAATGGCAGGATGCTACTCAGGGCTAGGGTCATACCTGGCTGGGCTACAAGATCAGAGAGCTCTTCCATATCTCTTTTCATGTAGTCCAGGGAAGTACATCTCAGGTCATTCCCACCAACATGGACAATGACAGAGTCATATTTGTACTTGTTGTGAAGTGGGCTGAGTGGGTGGGTTATGTGGCGGATCCTGGCACCTAACAGGCAGCCGACAGTAACCTTCTCCTTGTTTAGCCTGGTTAGTGGGACATCAGTCTGCCTGACTATAGAGTCACCTATGACTAGTGTGTTGGGTACATTGGTTTGTCTTATGAGCTGTGGTTTATCGGCACACTGAGTCTGTGGGCTATGTGTGATTTGGGTTGTGTTGGGGGGTGGAGGTTGCTTGCGTTTCTGCTTTGTTGGTCTCTGTTGCTTGAGTAGATTATTATTGAGAGCCTCTGCGAATGTTTTTGTGATTCTATGTGTGGATTTTGGTGGTGTAGGTTTAGTGGGACTATGTGATGAGTGTGGTGTGGTGCAAGTGTTTACCTTCTCCTCTTGACTGTCAAGTGCAGTCGTGGTTGGAGAGAGTTTTGTCATTCAGCTAATGTAACATATGTAAAGGTCTGTGACCTTTATCATCATTCTGGCATCTAACCTTACATCTGTCACATTTCCCCGATGTGCTCCTTCTCTTTTAGCATAAACAGGAGAATAACCATGCCACCTACTGCAGGAGGGAGGAGACACTAGTGGCTAATCCTGGTTAAATCTACTCACAGATGCAAACCTGTGTTTTCTACATTTTCACTCCACTTTCAAGAAGGATTCTATTTGATTTATTTGCTCAACAGCCAACTCAGATGTTGTTGACCAGCAGGGTGATGATGAGGCTGAAAGTGCCTCACCAGAGGGTGGGGAGTCCTCTCACCTCACTAACCAGTAACCGAGCAACACTGACCAATGTGGTCCATTCCTATGTGGACAATATGGTAAAGATGGTGGTAAAGAAATCAGTGGGTCATTACATGGCCTCTTTGAGCATCCTGCTTGAGAGGATAGCAGATTAATTTGCTTGGTGGGTCTCTATCATCGGACCAGTAAAGGAGAGTGTGGCCATTTAGCTAGCCATCCTGCTTCATCAACTAGTGCTGTGTCACATTAATGTCCTGTGGGATGTGAATCAATGACATGCTGCGAATTATACCCCACTCAACCTGTATCCAGGGGCGCCTTCTTCCTCTTGTGTCATACCCCATTTCCTGTGCATTATCCAAATCTTCCTTCCTCTGTTTTTTTGTCCTCTGTTTGTCTCAGTACATCTCATGTTATCTACCCCCGTTGCCTGAATTGTTGCATATGTGTCAGGCTGATGCCCTGCACTAAACTACCTCTTCTTTCTAACCTTTGTTTTTATTTCACAATTCACTCTCTTCCCTTATTGCTACATAAAGAAAAAGAGGCCCTAGCACTACCAAATATTATTTTCCTGCCTTACTCCATCTTTCTCATCCTGTATACCACCCTTATCTGTATTTTTTTGTTTGCTGCCTTACCCTTTTTCCTTCTTTCATATCCAACCCAGTCCTCACCATTTTTTCCAAATAAATGATGTCCACATATGTCAACCTTACAGCACTGCAGCTGCAAATACTTTTATGTTATATTACTATGAATCTAGATAAGCATACCTAGATAAAGATAACCAAAAGGCATTATTTAGCTACGTCTGAATCCTTAAAGAAAAAGCCCAGATTTACACTGAACTGGCAGTGAATGGTACCACATATACTGAACCAGTAAAAATAGCCAATCTGCTAGCAGACAGGTTCAGTGAAAACTTCTCCCCCATATCCTCACCACATAAATGCCTAAATATTCCTACCACCTCCTTTCCACCAAGTATTAATAAAGAACAGGTCTTAACCCCTTACTCCAAGGCCAAAAACACAGCATCTACGGGACCTGATAACATTCTAGACTGCGCTCTTAATGGTTTAAAACAGGAGTTAGCAACACCACTGGGTACTCTTTTTAATCACAGCCTAAGCACTGGTTTTGTGCCTGTTGAATGGAAATTAGCTACCGTCATCCCGTTGCACAAGGAGTGAGGATCCACTGACTCTTGGAACTAGAGACCCATTAGCCTAACCAGCATTATATGTAAGGCCATTGAGAGAATCATCATGGACCTTATCAAAAAGAATATAGGAAACCTTCAAACACTTGACTCAGCCCAGTCTGGTTTTGTTAAAGGGAGATCCTGCCAGTTAAACCTGGTGGACTTCTTTGAGACTATATCATCAAAGCCTAGGACAAAGGCAAATCTGTGCATGCATCCTACCTAAACTTGGCCAAGGCCTTTGAGACAATCCCCCTCTCAGGCATCTTTGAGGAAACTCATCCAGCTGGGGGGGGTCAACCCATATTCTGTCAGATTGGTTGCAAGCCGGCATACCAACAGAACACATACAGTCAAAATAGGGGACTCCATCTCTACCATCAGACCCATTACCAGTGGTGTTCCACAATGATCAGTGCTAGGGCCCCTATTGTTTGGAATCTATTTCTCAGAAGTACAGGCAAAAACAAAAGGTCTATGGCTGGCAAAGTTTGCTGATGACTGCAAACAAGAAGCAGTTATTAAGTCCCCAAATAATGTCAACATTCTACAAGAAGGACTTACACAAACCAATGACTGGTGCTAAAGTCATGGTCTTAGACTCAATGCAAAAATATGCATTATCATCCCCTTTGGCAAAGGTGATGTCCGTGTAAATTACCATACTAATAACAACACCCTAAGCTCTAAATCAGTGGTGAGAGATTTGGGCACACAGGTTGACAGCAATGTCACTTTTGATCACCATGTCTCCACAGTGGTAAGGAAGGCCTTCTGTGTTGCTAATGTCATAAGCAAAGGCATAACATCCAGAACAAAAGAGGTTATAACCGCCCTGTACTCTTCCCTCATCAGGCCAATAACAGAGTACAATGCTGCTTTTGAAATGTACCTACACAGACATCTGCAGCCACTACAGAGACCTCATAGGTCACTCACAAAGAAAATTCAGTGTCTTCAGCACATGTCTTACGTGGGCAGACTGAAATCCCTGTCACTATACTCTGTATCGTATAGACTACTTAGAAGTGACCTGTGCCTTGCATATAGAGCAATCTCTGATCCTGCCTTAATGGAAATTCTGCACATTTGTAAGTCAAATGGTACAGGATTCACTCACTCTAGGGAAGCATGTGACATCAACAGGACTTGCTGGAAAGACAGATATGTCTCCCAGAGGTTGCCCCTCCTCTAGAATAAATTTCCAATACAGGCTAATCAAAGCCCCTTGTTAACATTTTTTAAGAGTAACTTGAATGATTGGATGGGAAATCACAAATTCACCTAAGGAGTTTCACCTGTGTCCCTCTTGGATATGGGTAGTCGGTGCTGATTTAAATATGCCTATCCCTTGTGAGTTCAAGTTTTCAGTTCTCTTGACACCCATGTAGCATGGCACTTGGCTACCCTATAGATTGCATTCTGCACTTCTGAGCATGTGTTTCACTGCATGGCTATATCTACTATAGTAAGTTGCTGTCCTACTTATTTAGCACAGTGGAGTGCAGATAACAACACAGATATATTGCCTGTCTCAGGTTGTGTATGTAATGAGTGCATATGTTGCTGTCTCCTGCAGTGCAAACTAACTGAGAAGTTCAGTGTATCTCAATGAAATGAAGACACCATCAATATTTCCTGAATTTATCAATATGTTAAATGAATAAAGACCTTACGAATCATCATATATAAGTTTGGATGAAGTCCATAAAGTATACAGAACATATATTTCTTGAGTAATCAATGTCCATGCCTTAGCAGCTTTTGTATTATGATGGCTTAGCAGTTTTTGTATTATGCTAAAAAGAATGAAAGCTTCTAAAATCCCTATGTCCTGAATAGTGTTATATTCTGTTCATTCTTAATAAGAAAAGAGGAATGTTATTTTATTTTTTATCTGTCTGAGAGAAGAATAAATCCAGTTTTAGTTTGCTGGCCATTAAGATTATGTTCCCTTAATACTGTACGTGCAGTAACATTCCTTGGAGTTTAAGGAGCCAGTATTAGGAATGACAATATTATTGACCACATGCTTTCATCTGTCTCTAGAAATCAAAAAGAAACATACAATAATGGCAGTGAAAAGTAACTGCAATGTTTAATTCAGTCTTTATACTAGAAGCAGTGAAACACACCGTGACTTTATTAAGAAAGTTGAACTTTTGCCTCAGGTACAAACCATTTTAAAGATTAGATTATGCCTAGTTTAATGGGTAAGCCAAGAGATGAAAATGTGGTTAAAGATAAAATACTAATAAGACACCTGGGATGTAACGTGAAATCTCAAACACAGAAACAATAATTTAGTTCACAGAAAATCTTAGCAGTGATAGGATGTGAAGAAGATACATGATCACCGACAGTCACATGCCAAAGGGCAGGACTCAGACGTATGTGACAAATGAAGGCAATAAGTGGAAGGAATGCACAATCTTCCACTACCTCCCACTCTAAACTTCCAGATCAGTCATAGTTTTACATTTCCTGTTTCATGATAACACTCTAATTATTCTTGTTTTTGTAACTTGTATTCTGAAAGAAAGTTGGCTGTAATCTCAGTGTTAATGGATAATGAATTTCTTTAGCATACAGTTTAATTTTTGTATTTCTTTACACTGTTTCAGACAAAAGTACATATGTGGTAATTTATGGTCCAGAAAACATTTTCAGCTTATTCTCTGGATAAATACATTTTATTTCTATTATGTACAGCTGTACTTGATGTTTTGTAATGTAATATGATACTTTGTGATTTAAAATGTCTGTATTTGATTTTTTGAAAATTGTGATAGTGGAACTTTTTTCCCCAAGTCTCCACTGAAAATGGGCACTTTCTGACCCAGCCAGACTTTCCTGGTAAACGAATGTCAAATAAAATAAAAAAAAATGAATTATGTAAACTGCTCACACATGGTGACTAATTTCAAGTCTATCTCATATAATTATTCAAGATCCACATATTGTAAACTTTAAAATATAGAATAACATGTGCTTTTTTTGTGCCCACCTACCATGTCTGCCAGCTACCCTGACCCATATTTTATTTATTTAAATGTTGCTACTGCTTTGGCGCATTGATTCAATGTGACTTTTTGTTAAGTTGTACATTGAAATTTGTCCCACTTCAGGAAAAATATGCTGGTTTTAAAATAATCTATTGTTTTATCATAAGCATGCATATTTCCATCATTGACTTATTACATATGCTGTACATTAGGACTTTTTCCTGCAAGAATATTTATGTATTCTCATGTTTTCAGAAAGCCAAGGATCTTATGCTTTCAGTTGTAAATGAGAAGGTTAACTACAAGTTTTTTTTTTTTTTTTAGCTACTTAAATGGCATTCAACAGTCAGTTGTTATCCATTCTTTCATTCATTCATTCATTCATTATTTCATTCATTCATTCATTATTTCTGCATTTGACAGTTTAACAAATTCAGAATCATGTTGGAGTAGAGCCTTATCTGGAACATTAGCACAAAACACCAGAAAAAGTATTCCTATATTGGACATCAGGCTATCCCATGACACGCACACACAATCACTTTCATATGGCGTTCACATATTTACTGACAATTTGGAAAATCACCTATTTAGCTAAAACATTTTTTATGATGGCAGCAAAAACAAGACAACCTGGCTGAAGCCCTTTAGGAGACTAGGAAGTCATGCAGTCTCTACATACAAAATATAGCATCTGACCAGTGAATCTGATAACCCAGAACAATGACATATCAGCACTAAATGCTGTGCCACATACAAGTTAAACCAGTCAATGAAAAAGTTAAAAAAGTCTTTAATGACTGATTTGACATATACCAAAACAAATATGCATGTGTGGCGAAAGAAATATAAAATATTCTTTTATTTCATCCATGGGTGCCATATTATCAAACTGCAATATTCTTAGTTTGCATAACACTGGCCACCACTGTCTTTAAAGAAACTAAAATCCTTTCTTCCTTAACATTACATGTCTAGCAATTCCAGAGGCGTTAGCAACCATGTCCATATTTAATGTTATCCATCCACTTGTCACGAGTCTTATATAACAACATACATTGTGATTGTATTACTCATATGAGTCTGATTTTGTTTCTGTTCTGTTAGAATATTTATATTTTAAATTACTATAAATGTCAGCATACAATTTAATAATGTGCATATGTTAGTTAGGAAAGTGTACCTAAAAGTATTTCTTCCAAAAGACATTACAGTTCAGCTTAAAATCTCTTAATGTGTAGATGTGCCTAATAAAAATAAGTCTAAACTTTTCAGACTTACAGGCATGTGCTACCCAAATAAGCAGCACTACAGATAAGTCTTTCTTGACTCACTTAGCAAAAAGGAGTGTGTGTGTGGGTGTGGGTAGATGGGTGTAGGTGTGGGTGTAAGTGTTTAAAAGTCTAACAAGTAACTTTCTCAGCTTAAAGCAAAAAAATAAATTAATTCTTAATGATTTATATACTGATGTGGAAGAAAATGTGGCAAAACTCTCATAATTATACACCTTTATGTCCTTTAGCTCAAAAAATGCTGCTTTTCTTGAATTAAGAGAAATGGAGTATTCAGCTCTGGTTGAGGCCATGAAATAAATAAAACTGATGCTATGGACATATAACATAGCTTTAACCTATAGAGCTTACGGACATGGTTTTCTTGCATACTGCACTTAATTCAGTTTTGCTGAAAGAAATGTCTTGAGGCAATGGCAAATTACTAATATCTTCAAAGGAAACACAAGCTTAGCTTTTCCTCGCAAAAAACAAAAACAAAAAATAATACATAATTGCATGTGCCTTGCAGTACTCGCCAGCTTCATGAAACCAAATTGCAATGGTATGTGCCATGATACACAATATGATCCTGCGGAAACAGCTGCAGCAGGAACAGCACAGGGCAGGGCAACACAGCTCTCCACCAATGCCAAGGCCTGCATCGGCACTGAGTGACTTGGAGGAGGAAAAACCTGAGCCTGCCCCAGAAGGCAGATGGAGGCATGCCCAGTATGCTGAGGCTGTGGCAAAGAGACAACGCATAGCACATAGACTGACACAGTAGTGACCCAAGGAATGACATCTCGCCGACTTACCCATACAGTAAAAGGGATAACAAACATGACAATACCTGTGCTCAACCAAATATAGGGAGTATACTATGTGCATCTGTCATAGGCAGCCCTCCAGCACCATCCTCAATCCTGGCACACCCACAAGGTAAGTCAATCAACCTACCAATTGCCAAATGGAGTAGAATGTGTCGTTACCTGTATCTATGGTATGGATGTGAGCATGCAAGGGAACTAGGTGGCTGAATGTTAAGGCAGCAGGTAGTAGACACCCATAGTGGCACCATGACATCTGTAACACATACTGGAGTCACCTTAGTAGCCAGTACTACACAGGGTGACAAAACCCACTGCAGGAAATGTGCTGGGTGACATGTGTGTCCATATGACTCATACATGCCAGTCAGGGAGGTTCATATACCCAACAACAGTCTCAGCCAGCAAGACAGGTGTAGACAAACCCAAACAGAGCCTGTGCTATGGCCTCTGAATGATGCCTATGGGTAAACTTCCCCCCAGGCCTACACAGACAGACTACAGCAGGTCAGGCAGTGGTATGTTAGTTCTGATGGGTAGGAAGTCAGACACTAGTATGTAGGGCAACAAAGGTAAGACCTGTAGTACACTGATATGCCATTAGTCAGTATGACAGGTTAGAATACAGAATGAAATGGAGTACCTGACATGCCAGTACAGTCATAGCAAATGTGTGCATGTGCCAGGTGTGTTCCACCATCCATCCTATTTAGATACGTGCAAACAATAAGGTGTGCCACCCCACTCCCATGTAGATATGTAGAAACAGTCAGGAGTGTCCCCCCCCAATCCTGAGTAGAAATGTAGTAACAGTCAGGTGTGCCTCCCCCAATCATGTGTAGAAATGTAAAAACAGTCAGGTGTGGCCCCCCCCACACCCTAGGAAGAAATGTAGTAACAGTCAGGTGTGCCCCCCCAATCCTGTGTAGAAATGTAGTAACAGTCAGGTCTGCCCCCCTAAATCCTGTGTAGAAATGTAGTAAAATGTATGAGTAGGTATAATACGAGTGGAGCACAGAGGGCCAGAGGTGGCCAAGGTAGTAGGATAGGTTGTAGCATTTGCACAATACACATGTCTGAGTGTGTTAGGGTGTGTTTCATAATATGTGAGAGTGGTCAGTATGTATGCATGTAGAGGTAAGACCTGGTGGCCATTGCCCACTACTGCTGATAACAGGGACAAGCCCGCACGACTGCAGTGCCAAAGACAATCCCCACTAGTATAACACATGCAAGCAGTAAGCCATTGTAAATGTATGGTGGTAATATGTGTCACCATCTGAAAGACTGACATGGCATGGCTGTTGGACTAGATTTACAAGCAGTACACAGGGGAAAGTACCCCAGGCATACAATATATATTGTGTCACTGTGAAATGGTGACACCCTTGGATTTATACATATAGGTATGCATCACAGTAACAGAACCTGTAGTAGGGGATACCAGTGAGGTCTGCCTGAACACCTGCAGATCATAAAGGAGGTAGGACTGATGTATTGGGAATCAGCTGATGTACCCACACATGCCAGCATAACTGTAATGCCCCATGCATATCTGTGTGTCAGATGCAAGTAGTGTCCGTAGCACACATGCTCCCAGCCATGGAAACACCACCCACAGGCACCTCTCTGGCACTATCCCTGCTGTGGGGAATGGGTACAGTACGACCCCACCTGTATATGGCAATAGCGGAAGACTGCAGCATGCAGTGCAGGTGTCTCATGCAGGTGTGTCCCTAGCTGCAGGTAGCAGCCTGCCATAATCCACAACACCTGATCAAGACTAATAGATGGTATTGGCATGAACAACTATCACATCTACACTGTCACCCAGGGGAATATACTGTATGGTGGTCTGGGACTGTAGGACTGACAGAATGCAACAGCCTGCCACATCTGGCCTGTATCAACACCTAATGCTCCACAGGTGCCTGCCAAAGGCCTGTGTCTCACACGTATTGCCAATGCATGTTATGTCAGGGACACCCAAAAACAATATAACACACTCCATTTAAGCCATATGCAAGGCCACGTGGACAAACCACAGTAACATGTCCACCATGTCCCACTGCACGAACTGTGGACCAACACTAACACACACCTCTGAGGCGGTGATACCCTTAGGGAAAGTATCACAGAATGTATGCATAATGTATGGAAGAGGTTAGAATAACAGGGGATGGTGTGGGTGCATGGGCAGCATGGAATGTCCAGGGTCCGACACCAAGCTATGTGCACACTATTCCTGGCTGCAAACACATAAATGGGTGGCCACACACCTGCCCGTACACCACAATAGAGTAAATGTCCTGAGCCATGGCCCCTGCCTCTGGCTAACATGTGAAAATCTGTACAGCTGTGAGGCATTGCCACAGCAAGATAAGGCCATACTGCTATATTGATGGGCGGACAAGTATGTAATCCTCTGCCAGCACTGTACCAATGTGCTGAACTGGCTACACAAACCCAGCACCAAGTGTCTGCAGCTCCCCCTCCAGAATGGCATAACTTACCATGAATACATAGGTGTCTGCCCACAATACCAGACACAACTGCAGTCACCTTGTCCCACAAGTCATCACTGTGAGCAAGAATCTCCATCTGACAGTACATGAGGACAGAAAACATCACTGTGTCTAACAGTACACATGTCTGAATATCACTGCTAACAGCAATACCATGCAGCTGAAGCAGCACAGACACATCTACAGTACAAACTGTCCACTGCACAGTTTGTCCACATATTGCCAAATGATTGATGGATACCCTGCAGAAACAGTACGCTACCTGTATGTGTACAACACAAATGTCTGCACTGCAGTACAAACTACCTGGAATTGATCTGCACATTCGATACGGAAGGGCATACTGGGTATGCTCACGTACTTAGAGAAATGAGGGCAATGTCAGCCAACAACATACCAAAAGGTCATACTGGGCATGCTCACACACTAAATGAAGGCCATGTCTGCAAACAACAGTGGGCCAGACATATCTGGTATTTGCAGATGTTAGTGCAGACACTCCTCAGTATGCAGCACTCATGCTTTGCACACACACTGTATAGGAATACAGGCATATATCCAAGGACAACACACTATTATAAGCCAAAAGTAGATGTACACAGATGTGTGGAATAAAGTGACTGTCACAAGGGGCCATCCATTATGAGGCCTGTCCCACCCAGCAGACAGCCAAATGGCTACAACCACATGAGGTTCAGATGTCACTCACTTTTGACCTTAGCCACTGGCATCTGTCAGCATGATGGACTATGTGGTGTAAGTGCTAGCTGTGCAACATGACTGTACAAGGAAGTAGTCATCTAACAGCTGTATACACGTACCTGTGGAATATTCCCTGCATGTGCCCACATGTGGTGCGTCAACCTCTAGATGAATGGTTTATGGCCCATGCACACACACTGCCCTCTCCATAGCTGTGCTATGACAATCCTGCTGAGGTAATCCACTTTGAAATACACCCTTGTGAAAGGTGTATGCCAGTAATCTCTGTGGCACTTCCTATAACAGTGTACTGCTGTAATGTGATAAACTAGTTAGGTAGGAGTTCTAATCCCAAAAATGGCAACTGTGTGTGTGTGTGTGTGTGTGTGTGTGTGTGTGTGTGTGTGTGTGTGTGTGTGTGTGTGTGTGTGTGTGTGTGTGTGTGCAGAGAGCAATGCTTTTTTGGCTAGTGACACTCTCGCTACAATTCAAATGCCCTACTTTGTCAAGGCTGCTGATGTCATACACTGTGAAATACACCTTTTGGAAAGCTGTGACCCAGAAATCTCTGTGGTGCTCCCTATACATGCGTACTGCTGTAGTGTATTAAACTAGATTGGTAGGAGCTCTAATCCCAGACATGGCAACTGTGTGTGTGTGTGTGTGTGTGTGTGTGTGTGTGTGTGTGTGTGTGTGTGTGTGTGTGTGTGTGTGTGTGTGTGCATCACCCGTCACCGTCTGTGTAGATAGTAATGCTTTTTAGGCTAGTCACACTCACTACAATCCAATTGCATTACTGTGAAAAGGCTGCTGATGCCTTACACTGTGAAATACACCTTTCGGAAAGGCGTAGTTTAGTAATCTCCGTGGGGTGTCCTATAACTGCGTACTGCTGTAGTGTGATCAACTAGTTAGGTAGGAGTTCTAATCCACAACATGGCAAGTGTGTGTGTATGTGCATATGTGTGTGTGTGTGTGTGTCTGTCTGTGTGGGAAACGATGCATTTTAGCCTAGCCACACTCACTACAATTCAAATGCCCTACTTTGGCAATCCTGCTGTTATTCATTGTGAAATACATCTTTGGGAAGGAGTTCACCAGTAATCCCCATGGTGCATCCTATAACAGCTTCATGCTGTAGTGTAATATAGACCCCTGTTAGGGGTTATATACCCATACATGTTGGTTGTGGATGTTTTGTGTGTGTTTCACTGCCTGTGTAGGGAGGAATACATTTCAGCCTAGCCACACTCACTGCAATTCAAATGCCCTACTTTGGCAATCCTGCTGATGTCATTCATTGTGAAATACACCTTTGGGAAAGGAGTTCACAAGTAATCCCTGTGGTGTGTACTATAACTGCATAATGCTATAGTATAATTAACTAGTTAGGGTGGAGTTCTAGTCCCAGACATGACAGGTGTGGATGCGTGTGTGTGTTTGTAACTTGTATCCTGTGTGGAGGTGATTGTGAGTGTGTAACAACTGGGCCCAATGTGGAGAGGATTTTGCAAATTTCTTATATGGTGGCCCTAGTATATATCACAATGTTGACTGTACAGGGATAACAGATGTGAAATAGCCAAGAGTCTGGGGTGTAAATCCATACCCATACATGTGACATCAAGGCCAGGCAAACAAAGTTAGCAACCCTAGTATTACCCAGAGAACACTCTCAACCTGTCTCATACACGCACACACTTGCCTAGGCAACAGCCACTATGCTGGTAGTACACTGCAAATTGCCCACTGATAGTAACTATGGAGTGATTGCAGTGGGCTACAGAGGGCATGACACACTGCCCATCTGTCCAACAGGCATGTACATGCAGACAGTGCACCTTCCCCATGTTCCCCAATGATCACCTGCAATGCCTGCGTTGCCATCAAATGTGAACCACAAAGGACATACCATGCCTGAAAAGATGCCCTGTGGACAGATGACACTGACACCAGGGAATGCCGTTAGCATGTTATCAATATAAGTGCAGGGTAAACTGTCCATTACCAGTTCCCACCACATGAGGCCACGACTGGAAAATTTGATGATAATCTATGTACACAACATGGGCCAGACACCCCAGGTACAGTTCCACATATCACTGTACATGCATGTGGGAGGTGTGCACATCCCAGACACCGTCCATGTCATGGACTAAGGAACACATACATGACAAGCAATGTACAGCACTGGCCACATGCAATTGTCACCCAGGTGACTGGATGGTGAATACAGTACCCATCTGTGTGGGCAAATCCATAAACTACACCCCTGAGCCACAATGCAGACCATTGTCATGTGGCCTGATGCCAAGGTATACCCATCACCTAGCCTTGTATAGCCATCTGGCACAGTTCACCACTACACACCCAGGAATCAATGCACCTATGCATGTCAGTACTGGCACCCTTTGTGTGTGTGTGTGCGTGTGCGGGTGTGTGTGTGTGTGTGTGTGTGTGTGTGTGTGTGTGTGTGTGTGTGTGTGTGTGTGTGTGTGTGTGTGTGTGTGTTGTATGATGTATATGATCACATTCACACACACTACAACCCCCATTGGCATACTGAAGCATGCTGTCTGATGTCAGACACCTCCCCATACCCTTTTCCCATATAACCTCCATATGACCCCTGTGGTACATGTGATACCTGCACAATAATGTGTTGTGGCAATCTCACTAGTGATGAGTTGTATTCCTGGCCCTGCCAAGTGTGTCAATGTGTGTGGGTCCCTGCAAGAGTGTGGATGTGTTGAAGCTGGCACCTGTTCAGGCAGACAGGCACTTGTACTACACCTACCGTATAGCTACCATATCCCTGTTGCAGATGTCACTCATCATCACATATATGTTCTGAGGGCTCCTCAACGTGTAACCTATGTGGCGCATCCAATAACTGAATAGAAATGTGATAGCACTACATAGTCATCAGGGGGTTGATACCCTGTGCTAGTAGGTGTGTGACACAAACATGCCAAAGTTTTACTCTCCCACCCCTCCCTGAATTGTCATTGCCTCTGTCTGCCTCTCTCACTCCCTCTCTGGTGGATGTGGAGACCTACACCTGCTTTGTGTAGGCAGCGGCATGTGTATTTTAAGTGATGCTCATGATCAGCTGATGGCCTCTGCATGAATTGCAGCCCTTGTCTATCTGATTGCATGTGGAACAGCTGTGGTAACATTCCCATAGCCAATTGCATGGAAACACACTTCAGTATCGAGGAAGATCATGTTGGTGTTGGGCCTTTTCATTCACTTAAGCAGGAACTCGATCTGTTGTTTGGCAAACAGCATCTCATATGGATTTGGGATTTACTTCTAACAACATACACTGTGGAAAAAGAACAACACAGCTGACTACAGACTGTAAGTGCTGTTATACTGCATTTGGAGTAATGTTGGTTTAACAGGGTGTGTGTGGATATGCCTGTCCTACATGTTTTAATACCTGTCATGTCAGTGCTATGTTTATGAGGAATCCCCATCTGTAGGGTCATCTGCAGACTGAAAAGTGTGTGGTGCCTTTGGTTTCATGTGCTACCCACAGAGCATCTAGCTGTGAACTGCAGAAGGTAGTGTGAGGATTGCAGTCTGTAGATGGTGAAAGCCGTGACAGTTACTGACTTCATATCCCTCATAGGACATATGTTGCAACAACACTGTTACAACAGTAAATGTATGAGGTTATCACAGCAACATGTCAATATTGGCCTTGTGTATGTGCATCCAGCCACAACTCTGTTAACCTTTGTACATATGTCATGTATTAAGAGATGCATATGTGCTGTACACCATAATTAGTGACATCATATCTGATAATAAGCCAGTGAGATATCAGACTGCTACACATGCTATGTACAGTAGGGGTTATATTTGATGACATAACCTGGAAATTCTGTGGATGTGTGTACAGTACTGAGGTCTGTGTACTTATGGTGAATGTTTACTGTGTGTATTGTTAATATGTACTTTGGCCTGTGTACAGACTGTGGTAGATGTCATTGTTCTTGGTCCCATCCTGTTTAATGTTACATGTTGTTCCACTGTATGTTACCATACCAGCTTACATGTTTGCTGGGCCATTAGGGCCATGCACACACATGTCCCATACCACAGACAGGCATCGGACCACACTGTGTAGTGGCCCAGTATATGTAAGGTTAGTGTGTGAGTGGCACATATGAGGCTGGTGTTGAACAGATAGTCCATATACTGTAATATTATACTAGCTTATCATCTGTGGCTGTGTTCACACGGTTGTGGTTATGCACTTTTACACAGGTGTATCTTACCCTGTGCTGTGACATGCCTGTAGAGCCTGATATATATGCAGGTACATGTGCATTACCCCCATATGAAATGTAGGCCAGTGTTGAGCCAGACTGCCTGTAGCCTGCAAAGTGCTTTGTTACATGCCTAGCAGCTTAGTGTACTTACACAGTGAGATGTCATGTCCAGATACTTGCCAGATGTACTGCTGCTGGGCCTCCCTTAACAGTCATGTATGTCAGACAGAGCAGTGGGATGCTGGACAGATGTATGTCAATATCTAGTGAGTAGTATGTGGCCATGGCACCTTTGTACCAATGATTATTATGTGTCAGGACAGACAGGGGTGTGTGTGAATGCATAACCTATGGGGACAAATGTATACCAGTCGTTATGTTTTAAACCCATCTACATGGCTGTTAGCATCCAAATTGTCAGGCATGGTCCGCGTGTTTTGCACTAAGGGGTTCTGTGTATAGCTCTGGACTGTCCAGAGTGTATCAGAATGTCCACATAGATTGGCCAATATCTCTGCTGTAGTCCACAGGAGCATTATGTGCTAGCAGTGGTACTGTACTATGATGTCCTTAGGATGTCTGTCAGTAGCTAAAGGCGCATATGTGAAAAGCAGATGTGACCTCCCACACGCACCATGTCTGTGAAGACAATCCCTATTACAGTTGCAATAGTCTACTAATATACCTGCTATACATACCTGACACCTCCTTGCACTACGATGTTGGGACTATTGGGGCTGAGGTAGGGCTACATTCCATGTTCAGGACATACTGTGAAAATATTTGTATATATAATTATGCAGATATGTATATAGATATATAGACATATACACATTGACATATATAGATGGATATGTATATGTACATAGATATACATATACACACCCAGATATATACATATGCAGAGAATATAGGTCTACACATATACAGATAGTGATCCATATGCACATATACATATGGATATCTACATATATACTGACAGTAGTAGGTATATCAGAATAGATATGTATGCACATATACTTATAGATATCTACATATAAACCAACATAACTAGGCATATCTGTACGCATAGGATGTGCATACATATATAGCTATATAGACATATATCTATATATTCATATATGTATATCTAGATATACTCATATCTATATATATATATGTATATATATATATATATATATATATATATATATATATATATACATATATATATATATATATATATATATATATATATATATATATATATATATACATATATGTGTGTGTGTGTGTACATACGAAGAGATGTACACATGGCTATATATATATATATATATATATATATATATAGCACTATACAGATGTATATGCAGACATATGTATGAGTATACATGTGTATGTACATGTAGACATATATAGACCTATTATATGTATAAGACCATATTCCTGTCATGATTAAATGTCACGGTTGTGTATACCCTCCCACATGTATCTCACCGTATGTATCTGCTATGTGCACATTATGATAAAACAACATATGTGATGCAACAGTCATATTAATAACAAGGACTACACAATTTAAGAACTGCAGGCAAATGTTCAATACTACTCAATATGTGTATTGACAGCTATATTGGTAAAACAACAACAGGCTTTGCAGTGGTCATAGTGTAGTGGTTAAGTGCTGTGACTTCAGTATAAAGGGTCCTGGGTTCAAGACCTGCAAGGGCTGTTCATTCTGTTGCTGGGCAGAACAAGGCTGTCAGATCAAGAGTGGTTAAGGCAGTTTTGAACAGCTTTAAGTGCATTTGTGCAGGTTTGCATGAAGCTAAGTGGTGCTAAGCTATGGTCAAACATACGGGCACTTACACAGTGCAGGCATCACTTAGTGCGCAAATCAGCTTAGCTGTTATATTGCAGCAATGTTGATACTTGCTAAATATAGCTTAGCCCTGGTAACCAGGACACACAACCCAGTCTGATAACCTGTAATAAGTATATGTAATGCCATGTACAATACATGCACCTATGTGCTATCATTACAGCAGCAAGGGGTGTGAATGTCATGTGTGGGACACAGACATATATGATGCCTGTACAGCACTGTTATCCATGTGAATGTGTTACATACAGGTGTAGTAGGCCAGGGTACGTGCTATTATACTGGCATGTGGTGTATCATGGCAGTACTACTGTTGACATTGCTAACCCAGGCATGACCAGAGTGCTTAATATAATACTGACAACAGGCACACCTGCAAGCATGGCTGGACACCAAGGCCTTCCTTTTGTATCCTTGGTGTGTTGGCTGTGTCACAGTATATACCCCTTAGTGGGTAATGATCCATCATGTAGAATGTAACTGTAGACTACAGTCTGTACAGCACATGTTAGCGAGGGCATCCAACGTGTAGTTATGGCATACATATTGTTGTCAGACATCTGTCAATACACTCATGCTACTGCATAGCTACTTGCCAAGCTGATGACTGTCAGTCCCTATACAGATGTGCAGATGGCAGGTATCCAGCTGGGATATGTACAGGCAACCTAAGCTTGATTGACACTGACATGTCTGCCAAGCTGTGTAAGAAGTGGCACATATAGGAGATGTCACCCTGTACACACCACATGCCACATGTACCTCCACTACACTAACACAGTCAACAGAACATGCATGGATACAAGTCTCCATTACCGACACTAACCATGTGTTGTAATGCAAGTTGCATACATGTCACCTTGACCACCTCAGGGGCCATGTGCAGGTGGCACCTGAAGGATTGCCTGATGCATGTCATTCTCACCCTGAGGGTCACAATAGTAGTGCCTGTCAGTTGATTGCCCACTGCCACCTCACAGATTGCCCGCTGCCACCTGGCAGGTGGCAGGATAACACTGTACACACAACCCCTACACAAGCCATCTCCCCTTGGACAATAGCTAGATACACAGCTATGACAACCTGCAGGGATGTACCTCTGTCTGACACATGTGTACGTGTGCATGACTGAGTATAGCAGTGTCTGTGTGTTAGCATACCTATACATGGGAATTCCATGAGGGCCTTCACAACCAACGCAACACCCATTGCCATAGTCAGTTGTGGCTGCTGCAGTATGGAACATTACATGTACCCTGTTAAGCTCCCCCCCCCATACTGGCTACATGAGCCTTGCAGTACCAGCACAGCAGTGTTTTACAAATAGGGTGATAAGCATGGGATACCCTTTGTGTTCTGGCATGTGTGTGTAGTTGTGCATGTCCGTATATCTGTAGGGTACAGAATTCTAAGGCCACATACTCCTATTACAATACCCATTGCCACACAGTAGTACAGATATTGTTGTTGCTGCCCATAGGTAAGGCATGACAATGCAACACCCTACTATGCGTGTGGCATGTGCCTGAGATGCATATCTCTGTAGTACCAATGTTGGGGTATACAACGGGTTGTATTGCAGTCGCAGCCAATATGTGATGGTGGGCATGGCAGAGTGTCATCATGGGTTTCAGGGAGTACAATATCCAGTGGGGGATGTGGATGCTGTGTACACTGTTATTACACCAATGTACACCTGGTATACGTCCCATGTACTACATTATGGTTACCACTGTCACCATCAGTCATACAGGTAACTGTTACCACAATCCAAGCCAGTTATGCATGTGATGTATGCAGCCTGCCTGTAACACAATGGAGACACAGTCAAGTTAGCAGCGATAGGCCCTGGTATCTCAGATGTGTGTCTAGCTGTTATGTGTCTCTAAATGTTTATATTACAGTATGTTACACTGCGTATTGTCTAAATACACCCATTACATCCCCCATTAGCATACTGTACATGTTGTGGATGTTCTGCATGTACCATGTAACCTGGGACACACCTCACCCTAAACGCTGTGTGGTGTGTGCAAGGTAAGTCACTCACTTCAGTATCACAAGTACCAGGTACACTGCAGAGGCTCCCTGCGCTCTGGAATAGAATTCCAGTTCATGTGTGGCAGAGCACCTCACTGAATCTCTTCAAGAAGAATCTCGACAGGTGGATGGGGGATCGTAGGTTTTTCCCAGGGATTACTCCCGTGTCACTATTAGACAGAGGCACAGTAAACTAAACCTTAAAAAGGGCACAGTATACTCAAATCAAGGGGTGGCATAAGCCATACAGAATCGGGCTAGGCTTATAATTGCCCCAGGACAGATAGCCTAGTATGAACCTATGAACCTATGAACAACATAGCTAGGTAGGGATCTAGTCCCAGTATTGCCAAGTAACAGTGTGCATGTATGTGGATGGGTCTATATCAGGTTGCAGAGTATACACTCCTCAGCAGGCCACTTGTCCATGTGGCACAGGCAATAACTGGTTTAGTAACCTGTGAAATGTGTTTGACTATACCCCAGATATGTCACAGCCATGGTGTCACCACATGTACACCTACAACACCAATGGATAGCATTATAGGGACTACAATCAACCAGTGTTACTAACAGCTATAATGCATCATTGCTGGACGGCTATACTACCTGCCAAATATGCCTTACACTCTACTCCCTACAACATGGTACACTGCAGTACTGTGGTACACTGTGGTACAGTCACCGTGTGCATGAGAATCATATCAGCCTGTCCCTGCATTGATGGTATGGATGACAGGGATGTGGCACAGGTATCATCATATGCACAGGGTGTGATGTTGTTTTGCCAGAGGCCGAGGGTAGGCCATACATTTGACACCATATGTGTGAGGGCTGTACTGTTGGGAGCTGGGCGAGGTGATGTGGTGTGTGTAGGTATGGATTTGCCTAAGTGTGTTGACATAGTGTGTGGGTATGCATACACACAGTTCTGCCATGTGGCTGCCCTACACATTTGTTTATGGACAGCTGCAAACCATACCTGGAAGGGTGTGCAGTTCACTGCCTCTGGCCATGCACACATGGACTGCGCCTGCCAGAGGTTCCATGGGCACATCCAGATACAGGCCTCAATGTGCTACTTTCACCTGCTGATGGCATTTGTCCACTGGTACCAGGTCCCTCCTGAGACTGGCCAGGACCACGTGCACATGGCCTGCTATGGTGTGGTGTGGACAGCTGCCAGGGCTACTCCTGCCACTACAGAGCCCTTTGGTGTCCTAGCACATCCACATTGACTACCAGCTGTTAGCATTGCTGGCAAATGTCCATGCGGCTGTCACTGCACTCCCACCACAAGTTCAAGCACAGACAGACCAAGGTCGATGAGGGGCATCATCTCACCAGACCATCTATCCATGAACTCAGTTAATCCACGGATGGCACCAGCCAGATCATGGGCATTGTCATTTGAAGATGTGAGAGCAGCCCTTTGCAGCCTGAGGCCCTGTCTATGGCAACGTTCTATATGTGCCTGCGCCACCATGACAGCCTGAAACATGCGTCTGCTCGTACGAGCTATGTCGCCTTTGCCAGGGGCATGATGTCCAGCAGCCCTACCATGAGTACCCTGGGACATCTGCCTATGTGGTGGCCTGCCGGAAATCCGGCTATGCCTGCTGTGACTGGACACAGTAGGCATGGTTACCACACTTTCCTGTGCACTGCCACCAATCGCCAGCTCCACTATGGCCACTGGTGGTGGGGTGTGTATAGGCGTTGAAACTGTGTGCGGGGGTGGGGAGTCTAAAACGGGGATGTCAAATGTCAGAGCAGTGTCGGCCCCTGACAGCCCCACCTGTGCCTCAACATTAATATCATCATCTTCTGTATCTGTATGGACATCAGATTGCATGCAGGAGGGACCCTGACCCACCTTGCCACCTGTGGGGGGAAAATAATAAATACACTTTAAAACCTGTACAGCATTGCCTAACAGTATACACACACACACACACACACACACACACACACACACACACACACACACACACACACACCTTCATAACATCTAACTGTCCATGGGTTTACAGACAGTCCCACGTATATTTCCATGTGTTACCCCATCCTGCATCACTCTTGTTAACATACACAGATTGATACCACTCATTAACATCTCAGTCCTCTAAATGCCCACACAAGCAGCCAAAACACAATACCTGTTTCTACTTTACCTGCCTGACCTTTGTGTATTGGTTTTACATGGCCTCACTGCTGTCATTCAGTATGCAACCTCTGTAAGTCCAGAAATGATGTGCATGGCCCCTATATGTGTGGGCTAGTATGTTGTATGCATAATATCTCGCACTGGTGTGTCATGTATGTAATGCTCAGTACATGCCAGATATGCTGCTCCTTCAGCCTGTCATGTGACAACTGTAATATTTGGATACACTCCCTGATGTTAACTAGTACTTCCCCAATGCATCTGTAGAGCTGCATACATGGGTTGTAGGTGACCTCTCTGTACCTGGTGTCTACCTTCCATCTGGATGCCTGTTCCATGCTACAGACCATATTATACAATTTGCTGTCCTGTGATTACACACATGGCAGGTATTTCTGGTGTGTAATGTGGCAGTCTATGTCCATGTACTGCATGGTCCCAAAGGGAGGTACAGCCATATGAACACCCCACAATCACACATGTGCATACATGGCCACCCACACAAACACACACACACATGCACACATGCATCTACCATTCTCCACTTCACCAGAGTGACCCTGCAGGCAAACTAACTAACCACCAGGACGTGCACACACTCACACACACACACACACACACACACACACACACACACGCACACGCACGCACACACGCACGCACACAGGTGAGGTTGCATAATGATAGTATGATAGTACACACAGTCCTCCTATTACCCATCTGCCAACATGCAGAACATATGATACAGAACAGCATGCAGTTTAGCTGTAGTCAATCCATGCTAGCAACAGTATACATGTGTGTGATGCATGTGCTGTGTCACTAGGTGATGCCCCTCCCCCTGGATACCACTGCACCCATGTGCACCTGTTCTGCACTCTGCCATGTACTGTGCACCACAACTCTCAGGTGTACAGCCCATTGCAGAATGTGTAGTGCTGTGTCAGTTATATCAGCTTTAATTCTCACAGCACCTATGTTTTTCAACAACACATACCTGGGATGATAAGTGGACAGTTGTCATTGGTGAATGCCTGATGCCTGGTTTACAGCTGTCAACATCAACAGACCATGTATGACCACTCCAATACTCTTACACTGACAACCATCAGAGCATACCATGGCTATGGGGGGTATACACACCTTTATTGCTTGACACACACATCATTGAACTACCATGGTACCACATCACACATGACAGAATTGCCAATTTGTGTATATGCCATCGTTTATTACAAATACTTGTCTGATTGTGGGTATGTGTAATTTGCCAAAGTATTACTTGGAGCTTTTTTCCCTGGGCCTCCACTGAAAATGGGCTATGCCCAGCTGGACCTTCTTGGTAAACAAATGTAAAATAAAATAAAATAAATAAACAATCATCACATATCTTAGCAGTACATGAGCCCGATATGTGACATATGTCCTGTACTTTCTCATGCAGTGTCTACAGATTGTGTTAGGTGTGCGGCTGCTGACCACAATGCATACACACCCTCTGGCATATGTGTGCACACCCTTATCATGACAGTTTATCCCACCTCTTGTGTGTACTACAGCAGTCACTGCTCTGGGCAGGGGTATACCAGCGTGGGCCATCTGCATTTACCAGTGTATGTTCAGTCTGCCCTACATATGTCCCCCTATTCTGCATGATTGCAAGGTCTACTCATGTGCACATCCCATGGTGTTCACACACAGCAATCACTATTGCTGTGTAGTTAGGGTTATGGCTGCCACAGGTCCTGAACCTGATTATGTGCAGATAGAGCAATTCCTAGCATCCTTAGGATCCCTGCTGCAGTGCATTGGTGTGTCATGCTGAAATCCCCCCCCACCTTCAGCCTTTATGCAGATGCATGACAAGTAAGCCCTACACATGCGTGTCACTTTGCAGTGTTCCATACACTGAACACCACATTTTGCAGCCTAGACCCAGCTGATAATGTGGACTACTGTAATGCCTTATGCCACAGTGTATCTCTACAGCAGTTGCCATTGTCCTACAGGTATATACACTGGTGTTGCACTGTATATGGGTTTTGTTCCGAACATGTCCATACTGTAGGCCATGTCTACCACCAGTATGTTACTCCCTGTGGACATATTTCACAATGACAGGATGTTAGTTATCATGTAGGTGTCTGACATACCCTTCCAATACCCCATCATGGTCACCCCTGTGAGACCATGCATTTTACATCAACAATACATGCACATTTACAGCATGCATTCAGGGTAGGTGTGTTAGATGTGTGCATGGAATATACCATCACCATTACATGCCCGGTGTGTTATCAAGCATCTACATAAAACATACTCACCAGTTACAAGCTGCTGCCTTGGTGGTATCCCGGAGGGACCTACATACGAGGGTGAGAGATGCAATGTCAGTGGCCACACCTGTGGCAGTGCTACAGCGTGGGTGCTTTATTACAATACATCAACGGTACATTCCCACAATACTACCATATCTGTACATCTGTTTATCACTACAATGCAGCAACACAATATATCTATGACATGTCAGATATGCATGATCTACCTGTACCAATGCGGATGTATACACAACAGTGGCCTACTGATGTGCCCTGTGTCCTTAACTGCATGCTCCTCAGTCAGTGTGTGGGTGACACCCACCTCCATGAAGGAGTCCAGAGGTTGAAGGTTGACTGGATGGGCAGGCGCCATGAGGCTGGCCAGGAGCTCCTCCACATGTGTCAAGGAGGATGGATGGCATGGCCCCCCCTTGTGGCAATGTGATCACCCCAGACTGCAGCAGCACACTGACGGGCATTGCAAAGCAGGTCAGTACAATGATGCCGGACCTTCTCATAACTGCAGCTGTGCAGTCCAACATCATTGACCCTGTGGACTAGGTCGTTCCCCAGGGAGGTCAGCTCCTGCTGCTTATGTGTGGCCTTGCCAAAAAGCACTGGATAGTGCTGGATCAAGTGTGATATCAACACATCATTCTCTGCTTGGGAATAGGTGGGCAACCGTGCATGAGCCATCTTGGCTGAAAGATATAAAGATGGAAACAGGTCTGAGCAACTCATACAGCAAGGTTACCACAGTTCGTAATACACATCTCAGTCACCCCCCACCATATCATCTTCAACAAACTGTACACACAACTCATTAGGTATGGCTACAGCTTACCTACTAGTGGGAAAGATATTATATTGTACCACAGTTTACTATCATAATTTCGAATGACACTCAATCAACTGCACTATGTTCGACAACAGAAAGTCGAACACGGCAATGTCAAACTTCAAAAGCAAGCCTCGGTACAGGTTTTAACATGGGTCGAAATAGGGGTTCATTGCTGTTGTCGAACTACAAACCTCACCCCTATCTCGACCCATGTTATATCCCAATCCTAGGCTTGCATTTGAAGTTCGACATTGCCGTGTTCAACTTTCCGTTGTCGAACATATTGTGGTCGGCAGAGTGTCATTCAAAATTATGATAGTAAACCTGTACCACACTTTCTGGTATGTGATTGTAGCCATGCCCCTGTGTGGACACTATCATTGATGGCCTGTTACAGACTATTCACCTGCATGCCATTGTCAGGGCCACTAGGTTTCCATATATGCCAGTGGTATGGCAGCTCTGGGATTGCTGTGCATCTGACATTCTGTGTTATTGGGGATATCTGTGCATGCTGTTGGACATGTACCTGGATTGTGTAGACTATTACTACCAACATATGTTCTATAACAGTGACACAATAACATGTATATGTTCTATTGGCCAGCAGATCCACCTCTCCAAACCCATCTGCCCATGATACCTGGCCACATCACATGTGTGTCTCAACCTGGGGCATCCTCATGTACTGATCCAGCAATACCATCTGGTGGAACCACCCAGGAAATGTTGTCCCCCCCTTGGGACACACACACATGCTCCTGTCCCCTGGCTCCACAGACACATGTGGGATGTGCTACATCAGTCTGAGGCACCCAGTACACATTCACAGGGCCAACATGCTCCACCTGCTCAACCTCCAGACCAGGCACCTTCAAGATGTGGACTGCTGTTGTGAGTAGCAATGGGTGGGAGGCTTTTTCCCATTGTGCCCATATTAGGGCCCATGGGGTATCCACATCACAAACCACACACACCATCCAGGGTGTTTACCCACTACATGTGTTGCATACCACCCCTGTAGACTGTCCTCTATTTCTACCAATCGTGACCACCTCCTCAGGTGTACCTACCATACTTCCCCATATTCCCATTGCATACTTCACAGATGGGTGCAATGTGGTCCCAACAAGGGGCTAACATGTGACACACCCATCCATTTTGCACACACTGCCAGCTGTAGATATCTGTGTGTATTGCTATGTGTGCTGAGGCCTCACATATAGCACGCATCACTGTGGCAGTAATATAGGGGACATGTTTTTACATACCTATATATTTGTGTGTGTGTTTGTATATATGTAAACATGTTCATCTAGGTATATATCTATATATGTGTAGATATATGTGATGTATATATGTGCACATATATATGTCTACACATGGGTATCTGTATATTTGTGGACATGCATGCTGATATACATATATATCTTTAGATATTATATATGTGACATATGTACACATATGCATACCTATATGTGGTATACATTCAGACATCAGCTCCACAATCTCACAACACCTTCGTGCACAGCTGCACTGTTCTGCCTTGCTACAACACAGACAGGTACCACATATGGACAATGCCTGACATTAGGGGGGTATATGTAGGACCCGATTGCAGGTAACCCTATTACACACCTATGGCATTCCAGCATGCTACATTACAGATTAACCTGCATATCCTGCCAGTGGTGGGCCATGGGTCCTACATTTCCATCATAATGACATTACTTCCACCACCAGCTATAGGCCACATAATATACATACTTCCCATTACACAACCCACACTATGATGGCTTACATCTTGTCAGTCAGTGCTGATCTGCACAGTTGACGGCTATGGCCCACTACCCACAGGGACAGACACTGTTGTCCATAGCAGTTGTTCAGTTGAACATCATCGCAACAACACCTGATGACACATATAGATCATTCCACATCGTCTATGCCATTATTATGGACCAGGTACTACATTCTATACATGTATATATACATCATATACCTGTTGTGGGAATGATGTCTTGATGAAAGAATGCTGACTGAATGCCTTTGCCTTTTTTTATTTTGGAGTTTTTGTCTCTCTGTCTCTCTCTCACTCTCACTCTCTTGCTTTCTCCCTCTCTCTCTCTATCTCTCTCCAGTAAATGAATTGAGGAGCTTTGAATAGATTACAGCATGGCTTTAGTAGGTGATGTGCATGATCAGGTTATCAGGTGATGGCCTCTGCACCAATCAGTGTCCTCCACTAACTGCATGCAGCTTGCTGTGTAGTACTTCCAATTACCACTGTCATGGCAACCACCTTCTATAAATCCCTACATCATGTTGGCGTGGTCCCTTTACCTTTCCTGTGTGATGGACATCCTTCCTGTGTGTGGGCATCAGTGTTACAGACAGCAGGTAGCAATACCTCTTACAGGAGAACCAGCAAACTCCAGCCAGCTACATATTTGTAGGAGGTTCCAGAACTACAGACAGAGTGTGAGTAGAGTTGTGTTATGCTTTGTAAAATACTGGTGTTACAGGGTTTGCATGTACATACTAGTTTAACTTGGAATGCAGTCTGTCTACATAGCTCTCAACTGTGGGCCTATCCTCTTGGTGGCCAGAGGTGTGCCTATCATGCTGTGTCTGTCCACCACACAGGTCATGTGTCAGGTATTTCACTGGCAGTGTGTGTGTTGAGTGCTATCAGTACATGGCTCCATCCATTTTTGTTTCTAACCTCAAATCCCTGACTAAGGGTATGTTGCAGACTATCCTGTAACACCAGTAACTTGCTTAGTGTATGGCAACAGTTTTCCACATATGGGCCTGTGTTCCTGCCTCTGTACTCCACCTACATACCAAACTTTACACATATGACATGCTGTCAGGGGTTGTTCTGTAGTGGGCTGTGAGAATATCACACTGCCATTCCTGCCATCAGTCCACTGCTGTTGTATCTCCCACAAATATGGTGGGGCTGGGGCCATATATGTGTGGGCTTCACCTACACACTACATGTGTGCCCTTATGCACTCCAGAGGCCAGTGTATGTAACAGTGGTATATGGCCCTGAATTATTGAGTGTATGGGGGATGCACCATAAATAACCTAGGCTGTTACAACATGTGGGGTATCAGGGGTGAGCTGCCTTAAGGTATCTCGATGTACAGTACCATACAATTCACCTATATATACATTAGTTACATAAATTGGGTTAATACAAGCCTACTGCCTCCTGCCATACAGACTGTTCTGTTTGTCAGTGTGCTTGTAATGGCATCAGTTATGTCTTGTTATGTAACAGTTACGTCCCACTTGGTCAACTGAAGTCTGTACCACCTACTGATTGTGTACAGAGTGTAGATAGAGGCTGCTGAACTATACATCTGCATTACTTACTGTTGATTGTTTGGTGCCCCAGTCTGTCTTTACTATTGTACTATTTTGAAAGACTTGGCCTAGACAGCAACAGTTGTGAACCTTTCCAGACTACTGTATTAGTATAACTGTTTCACAGTTGCATTACTCTGTTTATATGGATGTCAGTATCTGAACAGCTATATGAAATGGCATATTAAACTGTAATAGTACACAAATAAAGGTTTTCCATTTATGCAAACCTGTGTGTGGTGTTATATCCTATGACCTCTCTGTGGGTATATGTTGCAGGCAACGATTGTCATTTGTCATTTGTATGGATGGCTCAAACAGTGTCCAGATGTTAAGGTGTTAACTGTAGGCATAGTGGCTGTTCCATATTGTGTGCACCTTCTACATATGTATCTTACTGTACATATCTCTGCGTGTGTATGTATAGGCACATATATATGCATATATACATATATATATATATATATATATAGGTATAGATTTATATATATATATATATATCTGCTTACATATATGTAACTTGCTGTGTATATTTAGACATATAGATTTAGACATATATATCTATACATGTAGGCATTTGCATGTATATATGTTCATATATATTTCTATATATTTATATATATATATATATATATATATATATATATATATATATATATATATATATATATACAGATATAGATATGTCGTATCTGTTTAGATATTAATATATTTACACACACACATACATCTCAATGTTGGAGCACATTCTCTGTACTGTTGAATGACTGGGCTGGATGATATGTTAGTGGGTATATCAGGGTTATGTATATCTGACATGGCTTAGTGGTAAATCACTTTGTCTATGGTGTGCAGGGTCTTGGGTTTAAGCCTTACAGAAGCTGTTTAGTTTTTTTGCTGCACAGAACACAGACCGTTGGATACAGAGTGATTAAGGCACTTTAAAGCAGTTGTAAGTGGGTTTGCGAGGAGGTAAGCACTGCTAGCTTCCAGTTACAATTTCTTATACTCATTTAGCTTCTAAGTTGCTTAACCTGTGTAGGCATTGCTTACCCCCATGCAAACAGGCTTAAACCCGCATACTGCTGCTTAAAAGTGCTTACTCCCGCTTACCACCGCACTAATTTCTTTAAAAGAAAAGAAAATGGGGTTGATAGGAAAGTGGTGAAAAAGGGGGCACAAAGAAGGAAAGACAGTAGGGAAAATAGTCAGGGATGTGCAGGAAGGGTGTGGGGAAGGTCAATAGCTGCCCGTTTCTTCCACAGCAACAGTTGTGCATATACACTGCATTTGTAGGTAGATTTAAACACTCAAACACCTGGGAGGGGGTGAGGACAACAATAATACGTTGTGATGCCAATTAGACCAGATTACATGTGTCCAGTGGGTATGTGTGCGAAATGCACAGCTATGTATGGGGGTAGATTTTTTTGTGGGAACAGATTGCCCTTTTTTTTTCAGGTGAGAGTGGGATGATGGGGAGAGGTAGTAGGCATATTTTGGGAGGTAGGTTGGGTAGGTTAACAGACAAGATGCATACAGGGGTGGTATATGTCACATGTGGGCAGTAAACACCTTGATGGGGAGGGATGTTGGGAAATCGGAAGCCCACAATCCTCCTAGTGGTAACAGTGGGACTGAGGTCCCCACCCATGGGCTGTCACCACTGCACCTTCACAGCCCTGAAGATGGCTGTGCTGGGGGCTGAGTCTCAGAGCCAGGCTGACTCTCTAATCGCAACAAGTGGCCCTCTAGCTGGTGTAGGAGATCACCAAACTGCTTATTGATGTCTCTACGCACCATGACCCTAACCTGGTGATGGGTGACAGGTGCCTGTCCACGCCCAATCCCAGGGGGAGCCAAGCCCCATCCCCTGAGGCATTTCCACCCAAAGGTGGTGTAGGACCAATGGACAGGGAGGTCCCAGGTTGGGCCCCAGACATACTGATGCCCAGTGCTATGGCCAGCTGAGGTGGGACAGGTGGTCCGCTGGGACAGCCTTCCCAAGCGTGCTATAGTGTTTAAATGTCATCATCATGTGTGGGTTAGTAAAAGTCAACACATTCCAGGGTTAGGTATAACAGCATGCATAAATATTTTCATTAACCCAGGCACAAGATACGGAACAGTTGCATAGCAAACAGAACACATGCATATATGGGACCACAGTGGTAATAAGAACAGCATGCAGGTACATTGATGGCACCATGCCACCAATGTTGGAATAATTCAATATAGCACATGCAAGGAACAATCAAAATATTTATCAGACAATTGGACATTATCAAAGCATAGATGTCATTACATACCAGTTGGGGTGGGTATGTTGATTACTGTTGGAGATATGGTGGGGGGGAGAGATATATGTCAATTAACAACTAGTATATTCCTGTAGTCCACATTACTTTCCTAGTCAGTGCTGTTATCTGTACCTTACAAGTCTTACTACACTACCCTATAGCCTTAGTTTGGACAGTGATATGGCTGTCATCATCATTATACATGAACTGGTTTTACCTGCATTATACACCTCTTACCTGGTATACCTGTGGAGGGAATGTTTGTTAACACTAACTGTTTCTATACATACTCCCAGATTCTGGGTTGATGTTGTGCACATAGCTATCCAACTCTTTCTGCACACACTCTGGCCATGTGTTGACCACATGCTGGTGTGCCGGGACATATCTAGAATATTGTCCTCTTCCACCTTCAGTGACCTGACACACACATATACATGCTTTCCTACACAGTTATATTATGTAGCACAGTGTGGGTGACAGTGACCATTGATACTTTATTATTCAGAGAAACTGCAACACTCACAATTCCCTAAAATACCAGAGTGAACAGTACCTGTACAGGTAATAATGGTCTGTATTTTTCAGCACAATGTTCATATCCGATGTACCTGTAAGAGCAATGTTTGATAGCACTACCTGACTGTTGCCACACAATGTTCCAGATTACACATTAGTGTTATGCACATAAATCTCACTCTGTTACTGTACACACTCTGGTCACAGCTTGACCACATGGGAGTGTAGATAGGACATACTTGACATATAACTCTCCTAACAGTTTTGGGGGCTGCTACAGTGACAGGTTTGTTCTCATAGATGTTCGCCAATCACTTGTATTCCCTCTTTGCTGGCTAAACATCTGGGATCATCCCACAGACTTACCAGGGGTCAGGTTGACAGGTAGCAGATATGGGCCCATATACTTGACATTCTGGCCTCATTTGTACAGTTGTGGGGTATGATTCTGTATGCAGCCTAATTCCACTCCCAGGATTCAGACCATGGCTATGTCTCTCCATCTTAAACACTGTTCATCACAGTTGTGTCTTCTATATAGATATTGCTGTATATCTCCTATCTGCTTTCTGTCTTATTAATCCCCTCTGCTTTTGCATTCTGACCTTGTATTACAACACTCTTATACAGATTTCCTAAGCAGTTATATGTTGTAGGGCAGTGTGGGTGATGTGATGTGTAATACCTCATTATTCAGAGCAACTGCATCAGTCACAATGCCATACAATACCACTGTGAACAGTACCAGTACTGGGTATCATTCTTGTATTTCTGGGCACAGTGTTGGTATCTGACAGACCTGTGGGAGGAATGTTTATTGGCACTACCTGAATGTTCCCACACACAGTACCAGATTCTACATTATAATTATGCACATATATCTCAATTTGTTACTATACACACTCTGACCACAGCTTCACAAGTTGGGGTATAAATGGGATATTCATGGCTTTTTAGTCACATAAGGTATTGGGGAGTTGCTAGTGTGCCAGCTTTGTTCTTATAGATGTGTGTCAATCAGTTGTATTTCCTGTTTGCTGCCTATACGTCTGGGATCATCCCACTGATTTCTCAAAGGGACAGGTTGATAGGCAACAGATATGGGCCACTTTAATAGACATTTTGGACATATCTGTACAGTTGTGGGGTATGATTCTGTATGCAGACTACTACCACTGGCAGGATTCGAACCGTGGCTGTACATGCTAAAAAAAACAGTTCACATCTCAGTTGCATGTGCTATTCGTTTTTTGTTGTCTGCATTTTCCCTGTGTACTGTCTATGTGTCCCTCAGTTGTACTAAATGGCCTCTGGGGATTACACCTGCCGTATACAGGCATTCCTACACATTCAATTTATGGTGGACAGTGTGGGTAACAGTACTTAATACAACAGTACTATTACATGATTGCAAATCTACATTACCATATGATACCAGAATATGCACATGCAGTCCAGCAGTTAGACCTGTTTTGTCAGTCTGTTACACTTTTATTGACATAGAAACAATATGAGACTCTTCCTGCCATATTCTCTAGTGTATGCAGTACTTGCCTTGAACAGTACAGGTTTTATACAGGCTATTAATTTACTTGTAGTTTTAGTTTTATTTCCTATGACAGTAAATGCATGAGTATTACTGACCTGCCTCACGTTGCAACCTCACCAGGCAACTGATGTGTGCCTCCTGGTTCACGACCCGCTCCATTGCATCTGTGGGGTACATAACAGGAATATTTAGCCATACCTATTCATGATATACCTGAGCTGGCAATTATTACACACATACTGGGGTGATACTTACACATAACTGGAACATCCCCTACCGCTCTAGCCTCCTGGAGCCACTCCTCCAAGAGGACCCCCTTACACCGCTTCAGGTCAGCATAGTGGTGCCTGACCTGCTCACCAGTTTGGGGTATGCCAGTGGCACTGGTGATGTCATGGGCAAGACGGTCCCAGGCCTCTGCCTTATATTGTGAGCAATGGCACTGGCCCTACAGCAGTCTCTGATCATGGTCTTTGACATGGAGTCCTGCCATGACCTTGGACTCCTGAAGGCACCAGCACTGCACCTCAAAGCACACACCTTCTCCCCTTACTGCCATAGTGCCTGCAAGGGGAACCTACATCCAGTTATAAGATGTATTCCCGCCTCTTGGGTTTAAGTAGGGCCGATTTCCCACACCTTTCCATGATTGGCCGGTTTTGAAAAGGCTAAGCTATGGGCAAACCTGATTACCTAAGGTTGGCATTGTTTAAAGGGGTACACCATTAGGCACAATGTGTTAGCTGGTGTACACATTGCTTACACCTCCTATGCTGGCCTGTGCAATACTTAGCATTCCTTACATTAGACTTTGCATTATATTTCCTTTTTGGCATTGATTTATTATTCCTTACATCTTATATAACTGCCTGGTATCCATGATTAATGTGTACGTACACTCTGTGGGGTCCTTGTGTTTTATTGGGGACTTCAACACTCTATTACAATTACACCACACTTCTGGGCTTACTGCTGTACTCCAGTTCACATATTTATGTTATGTAGTGGGTTATGGATCATATGACTGTATACTGATTCCTTTTATAGGTTCAGTTTGGTTTTACTGTGGTGAAGACTTGTTTGCTAATGCCTCATTCCTCTGTACTTCTGTGAGGGCTTGGAAGTTAACTACTGTAACTATGGTGTATAGGATCCTGGGATCAAGACCTGCATGGCTGTTTATTTTGTTGATAGGCAGAACAAGGGTCATTGGACACAGAGTGATTAAGGCACTTTTGAACATTTGTATGTGGGTTTGTGCAGGTTTGCTCGACAGTAAGCAATGCTAACCTGCCGTTACATCTGCTTACAGAGAGTTAGCTTTAGAACTGCTTAACCAGTGTAGGAATTGCTTACTGCCATGCAAATGGGCTTAAGCCCGCTTACTAGTGCTTATCTGTGCTTAAACCTGCTTACTAGTGCCTTATTCATTATGACACTGACAACTCACATGTGCATTTACTGCAGTACTCCAGTTCATAAAACTATGTTATTGAGTGGGTTATGCAACGTAAATATTACTCATAACGTGCTTTGCCATGGAAAATGGAGTCTGCTGCAGTGGGACTCGAATCAGGAATGCCTGCTCGTAAGGCGAATGTTCTGCCCACTACACTAATGCTATGCTGATTCATTTGCATATATCTTCCTTGTTATCCTCTTCAGCCATTTAAGCTGCATTAACTGTAGCTAAGTGATGGGCACACCTGTGCGCCTACGGTTAGCTTTCATGGGATTTAAAAAAAAAATAAAATAAAGGGTTTGTTCATTTTATTTATGTATATTGTTGCTGTTGTACACAAGGGGACTGTTGGTGGGGATATGCGGACACCTATGAGCGGTCTCGCTAATTTCTTACCCCTTTCTGCTGTTCTTCATTGTATGGGTGTGTATATTCTGAGAGCACTGCTCTCAGACATACCTCCTGCACTCTTACATGCTCCGTGTAAGCCTAGGAGCTCAGGCAGCGTGCCTCATTATTATGCACGGTGCACTGCTGTCCTGCTCCTAGATGGCCGCCTCCATGCAGGACTAAGCTAGTCCTGCATGGAGGAATAGTAAATCTGGGGGATTGTCTTCAAGTCTCTTGTTTCTAATACTCAGCAAATATTCTCCTCATCTATCTATCCACTCATCTACTCCTTCTACCATCTCACCTTATATGTTGTATGGCACCTACCTCACCTATTTCACAATCCCCCACTCATACTGTCTATCTCACTTGTCAGCCTTTCACTATTAAAACTGCTTCCAGCTTATTCTTCGTACTCCCATCTTCTTTACAGGTATAAAATTCATAACTCTTCTCTCATTCCACATGTGGTAAAATATAAATTCAATACTAACATGCCTAAAGTCCCACTAGTCTGTACATACCATAACAGTATAATTTGATGAGCCAATTTCCACGCAAACCCAGGTTCCAATTGCTCCTCTTCACCCCCTCTCTCTTCTACTGTAACATCTACTAAAAATCTGATAGTCACATCCATGAATATTCAAAGTATTGCAAACAAAGTTGCTGAATTTCATTCATGGCTCACTCATTACTCCCCCAGACATTATCATTCTTACAGAATGTTGGCGCAAGCCATACATAAAAGACTAAGGAATCCCTCCCGCAGCTGCACAATCATCCGCTCGGACAGATTAAATAAAAAAGGTGGCAATGTAGCAACCATGATTTCTAACTACATTTCTGTCTTTCCTACTTCTGTTTCTCTACATAAATTCCTCTCTACTGAGATCCTGGTCTCCCACTGCAAATTAAATGAGTATAAAACAATATGTATAATTGCCCTATATATTCCGCAAGGAAATAACATCCCTATTTTGGAGGACATCCTACACTGGAAATCTAGTTCAATTTCTCATGAAATAGCAATTCTTGTTGATGTCAATATTTACTGGCAAACCTTCACATCAGACTACCCTTCCACTACTATCAGTCTATATGGTTTCAAATGACTCATAATGCCCCATACACACTTTATCAAAGCTAATAACACTGAGATCGTTATGGACTGGATCCTATTCTCAAATCCAGATTTTTACCACTCTCCAAAAACCCTCCAAGACTCCTTCAGTGACCACCATCCCACCTATGTTCAGAGACTAGCAACTCACCATAGCAAACAGCACTTTTATAAAGACTGTCATAACATCTAAAATAAAAATCCCAGTATCTTTAACAATAGTCTCAATACCATTAATTGTTCCATCCTCTATTCCCTACCACCAGATAATGCTACACAAAAATTTAAAACATTATTTCTTGACATTCTCAACAGCCTTGGGCCTATAAGAACAGAGAGTGTAACACTCACTCAATCACCCTGGCTATCCCCTTCTAGTAAACAATTATTGCATAAGAGAGACAAAGCTTGAAAAACTGCCAAAATTAAAAATCCCAAGCTTGCCTGCACACCTATAAACAACTTTGAAACAGGACAAAAAAAGTTACTGCTGATAAGAAACATTATTACTTCAGCCCACGGTTTAACCCCAACCCCCCCCCCCCAAATTCTAGTCTACTATCAAGAAAGTATTATACTCTGGAACTCCTAGTATCCCTAATCCCTGTCCAGACATCTCCCTATTATAAATTACTTCTAAATATATCTCCAACTTTATAGACTCAATAGCCGCCCTTATGGAAAACTCCCTACTCATCCATTCACGAGTCATGTGTCAAACCTCTTTGGAAAAAATTTACATCATTCCTCTTCATCAATGGTAGAAACTCCACTGAAATAACAAACTTCAGACCTATAGCAAACTTGTCCCCCTTTCCAAGATATTAGAAAAATACATTCATAAACAACTTTTACAATATTTATTCCAAGAAAATATGTTAGCATCTACCAAACACAGCTTTTGCCCAGATCACAACTGCCCTTGTTGCCTTTTTGAACCTTGTCATTAAAGCCAGAGATAACACAAACTTAGTTTCTTCCCTCTTTTTAGATCTTTCTACAGTTTTTGATACAGTCTGTTATACCAAGCTACTCTCAAAAATGTTTGGTTTAGGCTTTTACAGTACAACAAGCACCTGTGTTTTCTAGCTACCTATCTAACCGACTACCATCAGTTAAATGACTTTCTACTTACTCACCTTTTCACCTAGTTAATACAGGTGTCCCACAAGGGTCCGTTCTTGCCGTCTTCTTTTTAACATATTTATAAGTGATTTACATACATCCTCCCAACAGGTTACATTTATGCAATTTGCAGATGACTCCACTGATATCTGTTCATTCAACTGCCCTTCCCAGTTACAATCAATCATTCAGTAGGATTTCAGCTCTATTTAAAGATGGCTCAATGACAATAATTTTCCTAAATCCAAATTAGACAAAAACGCTCATATTTCTACCCAAAATCTCAAACACACACAAAAGGCACCTTCAAAATATCCTCTCTAAACAATACTAAAACTGAAGTTGTGCCACACACTGAGTTACTTGGTGTTATATTAGGTGATCAACTAAAATGTGATCGTCTTATTCAAATCTGGCAACTTAGGGCTGGATATTACAGTGCCTAACTTTAAACTAATGCTAAAGGCCAAACTCTGTTTTTTTTTCTAGATACACAGTGCTGTTGGAGATTAATCAAGAGATTGGCATCTGATCTAAATGTAGAGTAAACAGAAGGTAGGGGCATTGACATCATAGCAGTTAAATGTTTGCTTTTGCCTTATGAAGTACAATAAAATAAAGCATTGTGTTTGTGTTCGGTTGACTATGCAATTTGCTTGGGTAACAAAGAGCAATATTGTTCCTAATCTAAACTGTGTATTGCAGTGAAAGTGGTATATTTTATCCATTACTTCATTGATGCTTACTATTTCTGAATGTTTCATTGATACTTAATACTTCTGAGGTGGATTTAATTAGAAGAGTGAGGTATGTTGCCAGTATATTTAGCGATATTTTAGTCTTTATGAAAAGCTAAGATGCATTATCTCCCTGTCAGAAAGCCATGCTGAAGTTGGTGTGCATTTTCTCTTCTACTTAATCATGACCATACTTTTAATGTTTTTGAGCCTGAATGAGAGGCAGGCATGATGTATGGAAGGAGAAAAAGTTAGTGCTCCCCTTGATAAGGATGGATGACGTCCTTGTGGCATTTACAGCACATATATGGTTAAGAAATTGCCACTTTGTGATGTCTAACCACCATTTAAGTTTTGTTCCTGATCTGGTGGAGCTTGTCCATGATGGGGTGTGAGCTATGTTTTAACTTATATATAAGGCAGTGTGGCAGGAGGATGATACTCTGGTCAGTATAACCGAGAGGGAAAAAAAAGAAAAAAAAAGAGAGAGAAAAGAAAAATAAACATTGAAGACAAGGCATGTGATGACTGATCCACTTGGCATGCAGTATAGCCAGTGCATTAAATAAATTACTGTTGCTTTTAAAGGCAACAAGAGTTACTTTATTGGAAAGGCTCACCCAGACTCAACGACAGTTTGCTGTGAGGGAAAGGTTAGTTTGCTTTATATTTTTTGTATTTTGTATTGCTTTATTGTATACAGTGATTTGTTTTCTTTACACCATGTTTTACTTGTATTCTGCTTTTAACTGCATATTAAAACTTGAAAAGAGACCACAGGTCTGTCTCTTGTGAGTCAGACAGAAATTGTTCCCACCCTGTTACTGTTGTGTTCCTAAACACCACTGTCTTTCTAGTTTCCTGCCCCTTATGTTAATTTGACCATATATCTCAGTTCCTCTGCTTTTACTGGCTGGTGTGAGTAAGCACAAAATTATCACTTTGTGAAATCGCTCCCCTTCAACTTTTTAAATTTATTGGCCATCCTATTGTATTCCGTAGTACCAGAATGCAAGTGTCCACCCCCTTTCAAGCTATCTTGCTCTTTTAAAAATAGAGGCTCCCCACTAAAACTTAACTTTTTAGACAAGTTACCCACTTTTATATCTAACTGCTTAGTGAACACTGCAGTGTTTAGGATAAACCATTTTTTTCATCTTATCTTTAAGCATCTATTACCAGACATTCTGCCTCTCAGTAGTCATCTTGGGATTAGTGCTTCTGTTTTCTCCTGGTGAGAAAATGAGTACAGTGACATTATTTCCTGGAGACTGCTGATCACCAGAAAGCCTAATAACTGCTTTATAGGTGACAGCTTGGAATCTGTGCTTATATTCTGATCCTGGTGAGAGTAAGAGCCGAGTGCATTGATTCCTGACTCTTTCTGGTTGGAGAATGAGTGTCTATGCTTAACGTACCTGATTGGTCTGGTTGCTATTCGAGACATCTATGAGAAAAAGACTACAAGCCTACAGACCCTTGCATCATCAGAGACAAGACTGTGGATCAACAAGCAGGCTTGTGCCTGCTTCTCTTCTTGGGATTGGTGCTAACATTTTGCTTCTGATGAGAGAAGAAGCAAAGGAGTATTGTATGCCTAATGTCAATAAGTTTGTCAGTAGTATACATGCTGCACTCATCACATACAATTCAAAGTAGACATATAGACCAACATATACTGAGGCACTTACATGTAACCTTCTAAACCACAAAGTCCTCCTAGACAAAGTACACATAATAAATACCCTCAGCAGCCCCAAACGTACTCTTTCAAAACAACACCCACATCAAAACATAGAGTTACATCTCATGGAGCCTCTACCTCTAAGCCCATAAGGCAAGTCACCACACAATCCAACACTTTAGTCATTGGAGACTCCATTGTGAGACACACTGATGTCCCTCTCACCAGGCTGAGTAAGGAGAAAGTTACGGTCAGTTGCTTATCAGGGGCTAGGATCCATCACATTAGCAATGCACTCAGGTCATTGGATCACAATTACCAATATGACTCAGTCATAGTCCATGTGGCAGTAAATGACCTGAGATGTACCTCCCTAGACTTTATGAAGAAAGACATCATAGAGCTGTCAGAATATGTGTCTCAGGATGGTATGAGTTTTGCATTAAGCAGAATTTTACCTTCTCCAAAGATAATGCCACAATGCAAACAAAATATGATTGATTTTAATAATTGGCTTAGTTTCTAGTGTCATTCCAAGGGGGTGCAATATTTTCTAGCATGAAAGGAGATTGTCAACAGACCACGCTGCTTTACCAGAGATTGTCTGCACCTCTCCCCTTTAGGCTTTCAAATATTAGCTAAAACATTGTCTTACCCCATAGTGCCTTTTTTAAGCAATGCCAAACTGAAAGTACTTCCGACATAGCAAATCAAACCCAAGAAAATCTAAAAGTATTACTGCTCAATGTTAGGAGACTAAACAAAAACCTCGACTCCCTGGAAGTGCTTTTTACCCTAGAGAATGCTGATGTCTCTGTGGTTTCAAAGACATGGTTTAAAGCCGCAGGCAGCACATCAACAGTGTGGGGTTATAATGCCTTCCACAGATTTAGACCAGCTACTTCACAGGCAAGGACTAAAGTTGGAGGTGTATCTATTTACATAAAAAATAAACATACTTCAAGGCTGGTCAAACAGGACAATGCACTCAAACTGCTCCATGTTCAAATCACCATAGGTAAAATCCAATACCACTTCCTTGCAAGCTATAGGTCCCCCCTCTATGACCCATGAAACCCATACCATGTATTTAAACTTATTAGAAACACTAACCTTCTAACCCAATACAATATTCATGGGTGACTTTAATTACCCCACTATTAACTGAGAATCCTATACAACATTAAATGTACATGCACAGAGATTCCTGGATTTTTGTAACACAAGCTCCCTGGACCAGATAGTCAATACACCAACTATGGGTGCAACCATACTGGATCTGGTCCTCACTAATATGGGAGAGTGCTGCACACTCCCTACTGTAATGCCTTCTATGGTAAGGTCAGACCACAAAATGCTCTCCTTTGAAGTAAAAATAAAACCTGGACCCCCAGCTAAACTGGGAATATTCAGGAACTATTCTAAGGCTAACCTCCTGCTCTTAAGTGAGAACCTGACAAAATTTCAAGCCCCTATAAACCCAGAGAACACTTCTGTCTATGCAGAACTGTTCACAGAAGCCCTGTGCAAACATGTTAATAGCTGTATAGAGGTAGCTGTACCCACCAGGAAGAAGTACAGAACTAACTCAAAAAACAAACCACCCTGGTGGAATCGCAAAATCAATCGGATGTATAACAGGAGGAAGAAACTCTTGGCGAAAATTAGGAGGTGCAGTACCCACGAGGATGAAATCAATCTCATTAAACTAAGCAAACAAATCAGAGGACAAAAAAAGTCTACCAAAGCCAAATTTGAAGTATGTTTGGCCACCCAAGTCAAGAACAGCCACAAAGCATTCTTTAGCTATGTCCACAACCTCAAAGGCAATGCACAATTGTGTGCAGAGCTCATTGTAAATGGAGCCACCTATACTTAGCCAGAAGATATAGCAAACCTCCTGGCTGATAAATTCAACTCCAACTTTACTCCTCTCTCCCCCTCAAACTTCCCTCAGGAAATATCATCAAATATAACTCCCCCTACTATCATTAGAGAACATGTCCTTAATGCCCTCTCTAAGACCAAGACCACTGCATCAATGGGCCCAGACAATATCCCAGGATGCCTTCTAAATAGCATGAAACATGACCTATCCAGCCTCTAGAATTACTATTTAACTGTAGCCTCCAAACAGGCTCGATGCCTCATGAATGTAGAAAGGAATCAGTCATCCAGTTGCACAAAGGTGGCCATCTACAAACCCTGGAAACTACAGACCCATAAGTCTTACTAGTCTTGTATGTAAAACCATGGAAAGAATTATCATGGACATGATCAACAGAGATATAGCAAACCTCCAGATGCTGCAGCCAACCCAGTTTGATTTCATCAAGGGCAGATCATGCTTAATCAACCTCATGAACTTCTTTGAGAAGGTCACCAAAGCAATGGATGAGGGCAAAATTGTTCACACTGCTTACCTTGACCTGGCCAAGGCATTTGACACAATACCCCACTCGGACATTGTTGAAAAACTCAAGATGTTAGGTACAAACCCATATGTCACCCAGTGGATAGCCAGCTGGCTTACAGACAGGACCCAGGAAGTTAGAATTGGGGAGTCCACCTCTACAAAGAGACCTTTTACAAGTGGAGTCCCTCAGGGATCAGTCTTTGGACCGCTCCTTTTTGGCATTTACTTTTCAGAAGTTAAGGCTAATGTCAGTGGTCTCTGGCTAACTAAATTTGCAGATGATTGCAAATTAGGAGCTGTCATTGAATCTCACACTGACACAAATGCTCTCCAGGAGGGGCTGACACAGACATACAACTGGTGTCAGTGTCATGGACTAAAACTAAATGCCAAGAAATGCATAATAGTATCCTTTGGGAATTCATCCATCCCTGGTAACTATCATACTGACAAAACATGCCTTAGAGTTGGCCCAGTAGTCAAGGACTTAGGGATACACATAGACAGTAATCTAGCCTTTGATCATCACATGTCTACAGTGGTGAGGAAATCATTCTATGTTGTGCAACTTATAAACAAAGGTATGGCATTTAAGTCCAAGGAAGTCATTGTTCCACTGTATTTGGCATTCATCAGACCTATCACTGAGTACAATGCTCCCTTTGGTATGTACCAAACAAGTCATATCCGACAACTGCAATGTCCTCAAAGGTTCCTCACTAAAAGAATACAGGGCATAAGTAATATGTCCTATGTAGACCACCTCAGGGCCCTATCTCTGTATTCTGTCTCCTACAGGCTTTTGAGGGGAGATCTATGCATGACATACAGGGCATTGTCAGACCCTACTCTGATGGACCTCCTGTATATCCAAAAAACAAACAGTATCATAATTACCCATTATAAAGACTTAAACCTTGCCTGTGATATAAATAAGACCTGCTGGAGAGATAGGTATGTATCCCAGAGACTACCCCATCTATGGAACAGGCTCCTCATCCAAGTAAAGCAGAATTCTTCCCTAATCCAATTCAAGTGACACTTGGACAATTGGATGGGAAATGGGAAATTCATCCCTGGTTTGGCACCTATGTTTCTGATGCAAACAGGTAACCTGTAAATGGTTCATCTCCCAGGCCCATTCTTACACTTATCAAGGGTATCAGAACTCGTTAGAGATTTGGTATGCATGGCTAGGCTTAAAAAGACCCTTGTGGTCGTTAGCCTAGTAAACACCTATGAACCTATGAAAAAAGCCATGTGGTGGCTGAGAGGATGGGTGCTTGCCATGTGTTGTGGTGGAGTGGACCTTGGCTGCAGGAGGTGAGTGTCCATCTATTTGGTGGTTGCATTGGGTGGTTGCTGCTCCCTCAAGAGTTGTTGGTGGTCTGGTACCTTTTGTACTGTTGATGGCCTTCCTTTTCACTTGCATATGCCTGTCAGGGGGTTTCATTTCATTGGTTGTGGTCAGACCTGAGCTCGGCATTTCAGGCACATGCTCAGTTAGGGGCAGAGAGACCTTTATAGCTGTGACGGGCATACCTTTCATCTTTTTGGATTTTGCATACTATTCACATTTTCCTGTATATTTTAATCCATTTTGTATAAAATTGTGGTTTTCTGGCCAGTCATTGACAAAGAATTGAGGGTTAAACTTAGGAAATAATGATAGTCAGTGGAGTTTCAAACTTGTTACCCATCAGAAAATTCATGGTAATGCAGAACCTGTTCTATCAATTTTTTAAGTTTAAAACAAAAACACAAGATATAACTGCTCTGATCAAGAGACCTAAACTCACAAGTCCAAAAAATAGTTTAGCAAAAAAGAGGCAGGTCTCACCACGATGTTGTAGAAAATAAAACTCCGTTCTCCTGACAGTAGAGGCAAAAATATACTTTATTCCATAAACAACAAGGATAAGCGCTTTCGCGTAGGTTGATACTACGCTTCATCAGATAATGTTCAAAATAAAAAACTCTGTATTTAAACCCAAAAGAGCGGGAACTTAATTGATTTCAACATTAATTACTAGACTAAATAGATTAAATACTTAGATAATTGTTTTGCACATTAATACTATTCTCACTGTTTTGAAAAACAATGTTCTTCCCTCAAAACAGAAAGCAAAATATGACTGTAGAATATATGTACACATAAAAGCATTTACCAAATAGGTTCACAATAATTATAAATATGATATAAATTCAGTAAGCAATATTTACATATTTGTATAAAAAACATTTTTAAAAAACACAATTGAGAGTGAATACTTTAAAATCAACTTACTTATTATAACAAAACTTCAGCACAACCTCACTATATCATGAACTATAGTACTTGATACCCTAAAGTGTAACTTAATGAGTATAAATTATGAAGCTATACATCTCAGTGAAAACCTTTATAAATATAAATATATAATGTAACAATGTATGTGAATATATGTATATAAATATATGAATTCAAGCAACCTTATAATTTTAATAATAGTATAAATATAAATAAATAAATAAATGAATAAATATCTAAACTTTTATTAAAAACTTTTATTGAGAACTTAACTTACTGTTAAAAATGCCCATACTCCATATGGAAAATTGTTTTGTATGGACTGTAGGTTAAACTTGAATAAAGTGCTACAGTTTTATGAACATAAGAGATTTTTGGTGTGTAAAGTCCCTTTATATGGAGATAGTATCAACTAGCTATAGAGAGTGGAACATAAATAAATAGATATATTAATATGTATATAAGGAACAGGAACCACCTACCCTTGATAGATGGTTGGTGTATTACCTTCTATTTTGCAGAATAGGTTTAATAGAAACAAATTTATTTAAGCCTGGTGAAAGATGGGCTCCTAGCCTAAATATCCACTTCAGCTCTGCCATAGCTAAATCATTACTTGTGTCTCCTCTTATTTTATTTGTATGGACCAGTTCTAGAACTCTAAAGTGAAAGACATGTTCTTTATTGTCTTTGATATGCATAGCTAAGGCATTATTTTCACAACCCTTCTTGATCTCATACAGATGGTTGTAAATTCTATCTGTTAGCTTCCTTTTTGTCAGACCAACATAAAAAGCTGTGCATCCATTACAAGTGGCTAAATATACCAAATTCTTTGTTAAGCAGGTGGCATAAAACCTAGGAATAAACTTAAAATCTAATGACGGATGAATATAAACTTGTTGTGTAGAGATATATGAACATCTACTACAACTGTTACATGAAAAAGTACCTACTCTATTAATGATTTTAATAGATGTATTGTTACTATGGGTAAAGGTATCACATAAAATTCGTTTAAGGTTTGGACAATTTTCATATAAAAACCTAGGTTTGTCCCCTACTATATTCTTCACAAGTTCATCTGTGATTAATATATTCCAATTCTTACCAATAATTCTTTCAATCTGTTTCACATCACTGGTGTATTTGACTATATATCTCAAATTTCTGGAATAAAATTGAGTAAATTTATTATATGTAGATTCTGTATTGCTAACTCTCTTAACCTCATTATTAACGGTAGGATCTATATTAACTTGGTCTTTTCTTACGTCTTGTCTAATGCTTTTTACCAAATGAATGTCATAGCCTCTTTCTATGAACAAAGACTCCATTTTATCAGCTTCTTTAATTAATGTAGTGTTGGATTTACGTAGCTTAGAAATCCTTACAAATTGGCTTTTCACTATGCCTGAGAAAGTGTGCCTCGGGTGCATACTATCAAAACTGAGCAAAGTGTTAATCCAACATGATTTCCTATAAACAGATGACGAAATGTAACCTTCATTATTCAGAGTAAGGGTTACATCTAAAAAGTTTATACTAATGGGTGAAGATTCAATAGTGAATTTGAAATAGGTGGTTGTGTTATCCAAATAACTCAAAAAATGTTCAAAGTCATTCTTTGTGCCTTCCCATATGACCAAAACATCATCAACAAAACGTTTATAGTATTTGACTCTACTAAAGGAAGGATGGTCAAATAAAAACTTCTTCTCCCAACTGAAAACCACCAGGTTGGCATATGTATTTGCACAGGGGGTGCCCATGGCAACCCCCCATGTCTGTAGATAATTGACATTGCCAAACATAAAGACATTATTATTAAGCACCAAATCAAGAAGTTGACAAATTAAGATGATTTTGTCACCAGTATAAGTCGGCTCACTGACTAGTAACTCTCTAATAGCTTCTAAACCTATTTCATTTGGAATAGATGTGAATAAATTTCTTATGTCCAGTGTTACTAGAAGATATTTGTTAGGGGTCTTGTCTAACTTCAGTTTCAGTACACTATCTAATAGTTCATAGGAATCTTTCAGAATTGAGGGTATAGAATCTACTATTGGTCTGAGATTGTGCTCAATAAATTTGGAAATGTTAGAAGTAACCCACCCTTTTCCTGAAACAATAGGCCTCATAGGCATGGGTGTAACTTGCTTATGAACCTTTGGTAAACCCTTTATGACGGGTATCAAAGGGTGTTCTATGAAAAAATAACTGTGAAGATCAATACTAATCTGTCTACAGTATAATAAGTCATTGATGGTATCCTGTACATTTTTAATTATTTTGTTAAGGTCATTAAAACTAATAATAGTATAAGTATTAACATCAGAAAGTAAATCTGACATAAGTCTCTCATAATCTAGTGTATCAAATATAGCAATCCCTCCTCCCTTGTCAGCTGGTCTAAAAACTACTTCAGCTGTTTTCTTAAATTTATCTAACGACTTATATTCTGAAGGAGAGAGATTTATATAAGCAACCTTCCTATTCCTTTTCGAGAAAAATGAATAAAAGTCATTCTCACGTTTTTAAGAAACTTTCCACACTCACCGAATGTGTTGGAACATAATTGCTTTTACGTTTAAAAAGACTGTTAAAATCAGTGGTTGCCTCAATAGTATCTTTAAAAAACATTTTCAATGAAATTGTCCTACAAAATAAACGTAAATCAAACAAAGTATCAGTTAAAGTGCTACTCAATGCAGGAATAAAGCTTAAGCCTCTGCTTAATAGTGCAATGTCTGCATCATCCAATACCAAACTAGACATATTGTAAGGTAAAACAGTCAATTTCTTGCTTTTCTTGCATCTTCGTACCTTTCTCCGGTTAGTTTTCGCTTTCTGGGTCCTCTGCTGTTCGATCGCCCTCTGTTGCGTACAACCTGTTTTATTGGATAAGGTAAAAAACGTGTATCTTGCTTCACTTTCGGTATAGCTCCTGTTGCAAATTCTGGCGGAATATCTAAGAGAGCTTGCTGATTCGGCGGTGGAGTCGCGGAGACACTCTCCCTAAAATTGGCAACCGCAGGGGATGTGGAACTGATATTAGGACCTGTGGAATTCCCCAAAACCACAGGAGTGTGTTGATTAAAGTGGAAATCAGTTCTAGTGGAAGAAGCAGGCTCAGCCGATACGTCATCAGCCCGCTGACGTGCTTGCATAGCATTATACCTTGGCCAAACAAAGATCTGACCGAGAGAAAAGTCTTTATAGTCCCTTTGAAGTTTTTTCAACTTTGTTTGTTTAAGTTTATCACTGAAGATATTGACACGTCTATAAATATCTTGTAATTTAGATCTACAATGCTCTGATTTAAAGCAAGAAAGAATGTTTTTATAAGTAGAGTCAATCTTAATCCTCAGTTCTGCTTCCAAGGGTGCAAAATACTCATTAAGGAGCCTCATATAACTAAACCCCAATTCTATATTAAGGTCCTGCCATCTTTTCAAGAGAGTAGGATGGCTTTCTCCGTATGTGGGCATGCAGAGAACCCGCATGCCCCTGGGAACCACACGGAAGTGTAAAGATGCTTCCAAATGCTGTCTTTGCCAGGCATAACGTTGCAGTCTATAAAGATCGTCTTCAAACTCTTTGGAGAGTTTGAAGAAATCAGTCATGTTTTCATCAGTATTTAGTACACTTCTATTATCGGCAGTCTCTTCTAGGTCCAGAGCCAATAAAGGGTTTATCTGGCAATGTAGTAGATCATTAAGTGCAGTACTAGTCTCCCTCATCTCTGGCCGGTAATCTAATTCAACGTTGGTGGAATCCATCGTGTCAGGCAGTCGCAACACCAACCAGATAGAACAAAAACACAAGATGTAACTGCTCTGATCAAGAGACCTAAACTCACAAGTCCAAAAAATAGTTTAGCAAAAAAGAGGCAGGTCTCACCACGATGTTGTAGAAAATAAAACTCCATTCTCCTGACAGTAGAGGCAAAAATATACTTTATTCCATAAACAAGGATAGCGCTTTGAGTTGATACTACGCTTCATCAGATAATGTTCTGATGAAGCGTAGTATCAACTCTGTAGCTATCCTTGTTGTTTATGGAATAAAGTATATTTTTGCCTCTACTGTCAGGAGAACGGAGTTTTATTTTCTACAACATCGTGGTGAGACCTGCCTCTTTTTTGCTAAACTAATTTTTTAAGTTTGTCGAAGTACTATTTAAAAAAATGCCCCTAATTTTGTACTCTTATTTCCCCATTATTGATGGCCTGGTCCAGATTTTTTGCTATAAGAGGTATGGTTATGGTTTTAGTGCAGAGGGTAGGTTTATCCCTCATATAGTTTAAGTGTGCACATTCACTGGAAATAGTCTGGCACATGGCACAGTGAGTAAAGTTGTTAATTAAGTTTGTGTTTGTTCTCTTAATTCCTCCTGATACTGGTGGATTTTGGTGGAATATGCTGCTTTAGACTTAATATGTCATTACAATTGTTATATGAGTTAAAGTCTTCATTACTTCTGAAAATGTATATTAATTGAAATGTGCGGGGTACACTATGCAGCCGCATGGTCAGAAATGGTAGAGTACTTACTGTGGTTTTTCTTTTGGCATATGCACAGAGACTGATGAGTCCAGTGGGAAAGAGGAGAGCATAATTGGGGAAGTCACATTGAAAGCAGGAACAGCAGTTGAGCCATGCTGTCCACTGGGGCGGTGCATGATGTGGTTGCAGGTAATGAGTTCAGATGGTTTAAGTGCAAAGTTTGCATCAGCCTGTGGTTTAAAGGAAGTGGTCTTGCCAGATGATGCATGCTGCTGCAAGGGGTGCTTCGGCTGACAGAACGTTATACAGTGAGGTCACAGATATATGATATCATGTTTTTTTTTTCATTGTGGGCATGGGGGGGTTGGAATTTGGGATATGGTTTAGTGAGTGTTTGGGTAAGCAAGCACTGGAGTGGGTAAGGTAGGGACATCGTTTAACCATTCGCCTACTGCTTTTAGTTAAAGAAAAGGTTTAGAATGGGGGAGTATGTGGATAATTTGAATAAAAGTTGATGTGTTTGAGGTTCAAAATCTGCTGGAATCACAAATTGCAAACACTGAAGATGGGGACAAATAAGGATTCAACTTAGTTAGTGTTAGGTTTCATTTATTACTTGGCAGTTTAGTTGGAGAAGGACAGTATCTTGGCCTTGCCAATCAAGGTAAAGTTATGGGGGTGGGACATGGGTATGTTTGAGGGTGGCGGGGAGGCTTTGCACATTTGTTTTAAGGGTGAAAGTATGTATTCAGGTAACAGATGGGAAGGCATGTTGGTTAATTTGAGTTTGCAGTAGTCTGATTTTTGGTTGGCTATTTTGATGTTTCTTGGTCTGCAGGGTAGCTGGGATAAAGGGCATTTTCATGCCATTTCATGATTCAGCAGTTCTGTGGGAACTAATAAACAGGTTTTCTTAAGGATTTTTACTGAATCAAGGGCAAGAGTGGTCAATTTGTAGGAATCTTCTTTCCTTACAGAGGAAGGAAGAGCAGGTATGGTGGGAAGGTAGATTATCGGGTTCATTTGATGTTTCTTTTGGGCTGATAAGAGGTGGTATGCTATATGGAGGAGTTCTTAAAGGAAAACTCCACCTTGGGAAAAGGTGGAAAACGTGGGTGGTCTTTTCTTTCTTTTGATACTAAAGTGAGGAAATCAAAATTTTGTAAAGTATAATCAGGTTTTAGGTACCTAAATAGTACTGGAATCATACTGTAGAAGGAAAAGCAATTGAAGATGTAAACTGTAGAATGATTTTTCCTTTCAGATTAGCTTTAGGGTTTGCAGCATTGTAGCTATGCTGGGATGTTGGGGGATATGTGAGAAACTGGGTGTTGCAATGACAAGGCTGAAGATAAAAGGCTTAAACCTAGGCTTGTTCAGGATTCCTTAAAGATGCAGGCTATGGTTGGTTTTCTTTAGCAAAAGTGAAAGTAACACATTGTAATCAAAGCGTGGATGGAGAAATTTAAGGGCAAAGTCCAGATTAAGGGTGTCATTGAGTTTTGAGCAGTTTACTAGTATGGCCTTTTACCAGGCAGGTTGGTTTGTTCATGGGGATGTGTAATTGCTTCCAAATGTGTCAGGAGGTATTGGGATGGAGTGCACAGTCTGAGAGGGGGGAATGGTTTGTGGCTCATTGGTCGGCAGGAGGGAAAGATGATTGGAGAAGGGATGCTGAAAATTTAGAGTTTTCATTTGGGTGGCACCATAGGTTTAGCAGGAAAAGTTGTGGGGTAAATGGTTCATGTCATTTGGCTAATATGGTGGTGGTATGAGTCACTGGGGTTGGTAGATGAAGTGTGTTAAGGTGGGTTAGAAAGATTAGATGCTCAATACAGGAGTTTGGGGCAGTTTTTAAAAGGAAGGTGATAGTAGGGTTATCGGACTTTACTAGATCTTGGTTGGTGGTTTATCTGTTTGAAGGGTTGGGGTACATTTGTTAGCAGAAATATTAGTAGGTTATGGCTATGGACAAGGGAAGTTTTGTGGTGAGGATGGCATGCAGCTGGTGCGTGCTCTGTTTCGGATGGTGTTGGGATTTTTAGTGTTTTGGTGGCACATTTGACAGGTAATGACTTGGAAATTATTTGCAAACCTACTGTTGGTAGTTGGATATGTGAGGATATGTTTGATTTACAGAGGTTATACAAGGATATTGGTATCACCTTGGTGTTGGTGAGGGATGGCTGGTTTAATTGTGGTGGTTTAGGCAAATGGAGGCTTTGCGTATTTATATGACAAGGTTTTGGGTGGTTGATGGAAAGGATTCAGTTTGGTTTGGAAAGGATGGAGTATACCAAATGATGTTTGGCTTTGACCTTTTAGTGCACAATTAGGTTTCTTTTGATGGTTGTGGTTTGAAGTTTTTTGGTATGAAGGAGGGGGGGAAAGCCTAGTAAGGCTGGTGGGTGGAGAATATGGGCAGGCTTGTTCCCCCTCTGGTGTTGGATGTTCATTTCAATGAGTTGGAAAATGTAAGTGAGTGGTTGGCCGCTGCTTGGTAAATAAAAGTAAGCGAGTGGAGGTAAGGGCACTGCTTATTTGGTTGGATGGTTAATTCAATAAGTGGAAAATGAAAGTGAGTGGTAGACACTGCTTGATAAGTAAATAAGCAAGCAGGGGTAAGGAGGCTGCTTATTTGGTGAGGGTGAGTGGGGTCACACTGCCCTAGTTTACAGTTATATGGGTATATATATATATATATATATATATATATATATATATATATATATATATATATATATATATATATATTGTGATTAATAAATTAAAATATTATTTGGTCAATAAAGTTATGTTTATGGAATTTTAATAAAGGTCATCAAAGGTCATTTGGTATGATGTGTGTTTATTGAAGGGAACCGGGCAAATACCAAGTCTCATTTTAAAAAATCGAAATGTGTAGTGCATACAAGCCTAATTTGGGGCACATGTGTTTAGACAGGATAAAGTGCACTTGTCAAGACCAGGGAAGAAAATTTCTGCAGCAGATATATTACAATAATTGACTAACATTTTTTGCAAGACTGAAATACTAGTAGTCTACAGATCTTGCAGCATTTGATGCATCACTTATGGTTGTTAATGCTAGGATTATTAATAATAAAGTTATTTTATTTGAAAATGTGCTACGTTTCCACAAGGTTGATGTTGCTGTTGTTTGTGAAACAATGATTGGAAGCCAGTTCTGTCATGCTCTATATGTTTTTACAGTAACAGACATTCTAACAAAAAATTAGATGGGGGTATTATGACAGGGATTACAAATTGCTATTAGACTCATGATTTTTACATGTTCAATGATAACACCAATACTGCTGACTATTTAACTGTGACAATAAACACAAAACTGGAAATATACCAATTATTATAGTGTACAAACCAACATAATTAAGTGCTAATGACCTAGAGGAATTCATATATTTCTTGCATGAAACACAAGCGGAAACATTAATAGTTTCTGGAGACTTAAACTTACCAGATACAGACTAGAATAATATTGATTCAACAATATTATTAATGCAATTATTTACAACATGTATCAGGATAAACAATTGCTTCAGATGTTAAAAAGCCTACAGGGGAATAAAACATACTAGACATTGCTTGTGTTCCTAAATAAATTATTATTACCTCATGTTTTACCACCATTGATGTGCAATGTTCAAGGGGATTGTGATGACCCACCACTGCCAAAGACTAATCAAGGTGCCTCAGTCTTCACCACTGGCAACAGGACAGGAACATTGACTGGGAGGATGACAGGTACACACACAGTATTTCCAGATGCAGCTCTCTGCATCAAGTGTAATTTGCCTTAAGAACACACAGAGACCACAGTCAGCCTGGGCTGGTTTCTCACTTTTCTTTCATATTCCCAATAAGACTCTCCACTCACGCAGGTATAAAGTTGATATCTCAGCTGAGTGACCAAGCCAAGACCCTCAGCACCCCCTCTGTCCAATGACTGCTTTGTGTGACTGCCCAAGTAGCTGATGCACACATACTTTGAGGTTTGATTTAGACACAACCACAAACACACACACACACATACCCCCCCCACACACACACGCACACACACACACCTGGGAAAGGCTGGCACAGGTTTACTAGCTATAAGGTAGTTACCACTGCCACTGGTCAACTCCTTATCTGCTACTTTAAGGCCCTTAACAAAGGGTGTCCAGTTTTACTTTGTAATATTAATATTAATACAAATGTTAGTTTGACCAAGAGTAAGGCTATTGGGAGTGGCCCACACAGTGTCACCAAATAAATATGCAATTACTCTCAAAACATAAATATCTATACACAGATCTGCCACAATGAAAGGTTTAAATATAATAAAAGAACAAGACAATACTAAATATATATTCACAGTGGCATCAGAGTTCAAAAACACAGGAAATATTTGAAACAATATTGCAGTACAGTCTCAAATAAATAAAGAAAAATATCTACACTAAGTTTCACTATATTCCTGATTGTATATACTGTATGAGAATTATTATAATCTAAGAACTTACTAATAGAGCAAGGCAGATTTGGTGAATGGATCTTCTAGTTGTTGTCAGGTCCAAGACATAATGCAGAATGCTATGTCTCTTTAAGAGACTTCTCAGATTAATATCTCAGTTACTACTGCTGGGATACCTTGCAGAATGACATAATTTCTTGTCACTTGACTCTAATTCTCAGATGAAACCCCCACTGCTAGAAGCTGGTAGTATTTAGCATCTACCCATAAAAATACATGGACCTCAGATCTTTGGCAGGTGATGGAAGTCATAAAACCACTACATTCCTTCATGTTTCAAGGTAGTAAATAGTTCACTCCAAAGACAATACAGAAAACTTGTCAGCACAGACTCTGTGGCTCTAGCTGCATTGAAAACTGAAAGATGCCATCTTTTATTGCATAGTATAAATACATTTAATTTCAGCTATTTTCCTAAAATTTGCTGGACTGAAGTTAACCTCTTGTATTCCAGTTTCCACTGTTAAAGTATATACATTTAGATAGCTAAAATAGTGCATGTACGTATCTGCTCTCTTTCAGCAGGGCACACTGTGGATGCATTTCAAACAATTTATAAAATACTTTTTCAACACACGTCTGTACAAATCAGTTTTATATACATATGACATACAGTTCTAATACAGTTGTAACACAAGCATCTTATATAAATCATGTTGATATTCATAAATGACATATAATTATTTACAAAATTCCAGATAACTGTGCTGTCAGTATCTCCCTTCATCACAGCATTATAAAGGTTAGATTGTTGCTGGATAATTCTGCCAAAATGAAGTTGAAGCCAATGCAAAGAAAATTAAAAGATTATATGGAAGCAAAACAATCACCATGTAAAACTAATTGGAGTGATGTGTTCAGTGAAAAAAATGCAGAAGGAATGTGACTAGTTATAAAAGATACATTTTTTAAATGTGAAAAATCAACAAAAAAAAAAAGAAGAAAAAGAAAACATGTTTACCATCAGGATCTAGGCATACAATATGAAGATGATGCATTTTGATTAGAACAAGATACTTGATTAAAGTTAGGGGAAAAAGAACAAACTGTGACTTTGAAAACTGAAAATAAACAAGCAGGTCAGGCAAATTCAGATGCAGTTTTAAACTGAGGTGTTAAACAGTTGTGTGCAGAAGACTTGAACATGTACAAATGTATTACATGTCTTACAGATATGGTGTGTCTGAAAAAGAACTTGACTAGACTGACAGTATAGGTACAGAAAAATAATATACTGCTGAATACATCAAAAACTAATCATATGAGATTTGGAAGACATAGACAGGAAAGTGAATATTTAATACGGCACACAGTGTTTAAAACTATAAATTTATTTTAGGACATCGGTATATGAGTAGCTCCACCTTTGAATTATTCTGATCATATCAACTAATTGATTAACTATAGTTACAGAATTGTAGAGTATATAAAAAGATGAATAAATGCTAGGAAGTCAAAAATTATGAAATCATTATCAATTATTTAATTAGATCCAAACTACAGTATGGAATAACAATATGGAAATGTTATATGAAAACAAATGAGTAAAATGGAAAGAGTACAGCATAAACATATCAAAGGCATCCTTGGATGTCAAAATATAAGTTATTATGTAAGACTAAAATATCTGTACTTGTATGGTATCTCATATAGATATTTAAGAAGTGATCATATTCAGGTATATAGGGCATTAAAAGAAAATTCCCTTTGTGAATGTATGGGTTATCAAAAACTAGTAGGGAAACATCAGACAACCTATATAGAAAATTCTATACAAATGAGATGTGTAATAATTGGTTTTCTAAGAGAGTAGCAGATGCATAGACCAGACTGCAGTAGGAATAACTGTTTTGGTATATTAGCAGGCTAGAAAGGCATTATTGTCTGTGCCTAATATGTATGTATGTATATATGTTACCAGCCACAGGATTTCAAAGGTGAGTAAATAAAAGCTTTATCTAGAAAATGAAGAAAATGGGCAATACTGCTAAATATGCAGATATATAAGACTGCAAAGAAAAGAAGAGAAAAACTTAAACGAATGCATAAAAGGGAAACATAATAGTTAAATGACTTCACTTACACTAGCTAAAGAATACTGAAACCTTAATTTAGTTGCTAGGAGATTATATAGGCAGATTGCAAAACAGCAGCTTACATTTATTTATTTATTTATTTATTTATTTACATTTTGGTTATAGGGGTACCTCACTGATCACAGAATGACCAATTGCAGGCTAATCTGGTATTATAATTGTATTATAGCAATAAAAACAAGACACAACAACGGTGAATAGGAACATAATACACTGGATATTGGAACAACAAAAAGAGCAAGCAGCAAATATCAGTAGAAGGGTCAACTTGACATTATTGAAATGTCAGTAGACTGCCTTTCACAATACTGAAATGAAAAAGTTGAAGTTTCATTTTACTGAAATTTCACTTTACCAACATTCAAATGACAGAACATGTAAAAGCAGACAACCCAAGCTGAGTGGAACAGGAAATCTGCTCATTTCTGCACTGTAGTGTGATGTCAGAGTAGGTATTTTAAATTGCAGGGGGTTTATGGGAGGGGTGCAGGGGGACATAGCCCGATGCAAAAATGAATTGATCTGTTTTTTAAGATTATTGTTTTTTTTTATTTTATTGTCCATAATGCATATTTATGTCAGTGCTATAGCTACCCTCATGAATATTCAGCGGGATTTTTCTGGATTTGCTAGTATTGGTTGGTGGGTTGTGAATGAGGTTAGGTACGTTGTTTGGGTTTTATAAGGGTAGTTTACTGTTTCTATAGTGTTAGTTATTAGTGTCATATTTGCATGTCTTGTAAGTTGTCCTCTATGTTTTAACTTTTTCTTGGTATGGAGTGGGAGAATTTAACATTGTTGGAAAATATTTGCAGGAAGTGTGTTCGCAGTTTCTTCATTGTATTGTATTGCAGGTCAGTCTGTATTTTGTAATTCTGGGCATGTGGAAATCGGGTTTTTGACTTGTTAGGATTTTCAGCTTTTGTGTTTTTGGTCACGGTGTTTTGAAAGTTGATTAAATGGTAGTTCCATCTTGTGAATTAGACCCCAACAGAATCATAATAGAACAGATTTGTAACTAATTATATATAGGGATAAAGGCAAAACAACAGTAAAAGATGTACATAAAAAATTGAAGTACAGGGAAAGAGTGAAATGTATACATTCACAGGGTTTTATATTTGTAAGACAGTGTTGTTGATGTCTAACAACATATTCCTGAAGGTAAAATAGTGACTGTTAACTGTCAAGTATATGGACAGTTAGTAAGGTATAGACTTAACTGAAACAGGTTTGAGTAGAAGGTAATTAGAAAGAAAGAGGTATTAATTATTCTAAGAAATTTTATATTTAGGTAATGTCCACAGTTTCTTGGCATTTACTTTTGTGTTAACCAATCAGGAATTGTTTGAGTTCTAACCTGAATGTGGGGCAGTTGAGTGGTAGGTGAGGTTGTAAGGAAGAGATTGCCATAACCATAAATGAGAGAGTTGTTAAGTAAACTAATAATTCTTTCCACAGGGAATGATTATAATTGCCACGGTCTTTTCATACCCAGAAAGAACAACTGGAGGCAAACACAGGATTTTACATGTTGCTGGTCTTGATGGGACCTGACCTTCTTACAACTTAACTCACTCTTTGACTGTTCTGTTTTATGGTCTTGCTGTAATTAAAGGTAAGCAATTATTATTTTACTGAGTCAGACATATGTTTGTATTTCATCACCAGTTGCTGCAGTTGTCCAGCTGACTAGAATTATACATTGTATCTGCATAGAACAAATGCAAATCTCCTGTCACTGTAAAGACATCTTACAAAGATAGATTCACACTGCAGATTCTACTGAGAATCTTGCAAAACCTAACTATACCTCAGAAATGTGTGACAGTCTAAACTAATAAATGAAATAAAAAGTACATTCATCACATTTGAAATCAGTTTCTTTTCCATGACTTCACAATTATTCCCTCAAATAAGTTTTCTGGAAGCATCTCGCAAGAAATATAGCCTGAGAACAGGGTGCACTCTTCTGATACACAACCCAGTTCCTTGTCTTAAAAGGCTTTCTGAGTTGGCATCCCTTTTATTAACATTTGTCCCTGTCTGAATAATTTTCTTCTTGACAGGCTCTCACTAAAACTTAGCAGCATAATCTAGATGATTCCAGTAATGCGTTTCTCTCATTCCTACCTGACACTTGACTTTAATAGCTGAAACAACCCTTTGCCATCTGTAAGTACGTCCCTGCCATGTTGTACATGTTCTAAACACAATTTACTGTTGATGAACATACTGTATCATCAAGGCCAGCTAGTGCACAAGCTCCATATCTTTTTAGGATGTAATCAATCAGCCTGTGGAAATTTACTGAGGTAGTCTTCATCCCAAAGGACATGCCAGTAAACTTACCTATCTCAAAATGTGTCACAAATGTTGACTTTTCCCCAGCTGCCTTTTTCAAGGATACCTGCTAGTTAACCTCATTCAAGCCAATAGTATTTAGATATTAGCTCTACCTAGCTACTCTGTGACTTCACCTCTACTGGTCATAAATTAAGCATGTGAGTCTGTGTGACTGTTAGGTTTTCTGTAGTCCCCACACAATCTGGTGCTGCCATCTCTCTTTGGCACCAGCACCATTATCAATGCCCATGGACTGTTGAGCTGCTGAATTACCTCAAGTTCCATCATGATCTATTGTTCCTCTCTCATAGTTTGCCTTAGTCTTTCAAACACTGTGTAAATGTCTTATTTTATGGGCTACTGGGGTACTTCCTGAAACTGGGTAGGAGCTAGCTGTTGATAAAGGACTGCCTGATTCTCTGAGGTATCAGCCTAATCCTCACCAAGGAGATCTACCACCAGGTCCCCCACTGATTCCTAATATAACCCACTGCAGACAGAGTAACAAGACATCTCCATCATGGCAGGAGTTTATCATGGTAACATGTTAGAGCTTGTGGTTCTACCTTTTGTCAGCAGATGCTACCATGTAGTTAACTTCATCTACCTTTTCCACAATAGTAAAAGGACCTTCTAGGTTGTCTACAGATAGTCTTGTCTAACAGTAATATGCCCCATGACCTACTGCCCAATAGAATATGTTCTGTCTCTGGGTGTCCTGTCGTACTAGAATTTCTGTTTCTGTTGTTTTTGTGCACCATAATGAGCTCCTTTAACCTAGTATTGATGTTTGAAACATAGTTGAAGACAAATTTCTTGGGGGAACCACACTCACTATCCAAATTATCACAAATTAAATGCATGGTTACCCTTTCTCTGTTACCAAACTATAGCTCATAGGGAAAATGTGAATTCCCAGGGTACTTCCTAGTATGCGAAAAGAAGATGGGGTGGGTTATTTTTTTACTCCTCTTTGAATTAGTTTGCAAATACCTTCAATATAGTTTTTTGTCAAGTTAAATATCCTCAACAAACCATTGGTTGGTGGGTGAGAAAGATGTTTTCTTTCAATGCATTACCCTGCAAAACTGCAACAAAGATGCCAGTAGGTCTGACACGAAGTTGGCTTCTATGTCTGTCAGTATTTCTGTAGCAAAATCTACTCTGCTGTAAATATATAGCACAGCATTGTCCACCTTCTCTGCTTCAAGGAAAGATAGACCAACCACCTCTGATTATCTGTCAGTTTAATCCACCTTTAGCTGGATGTAATTCTTATCTATGGAGCTTGGGAGTAACTAGAAAGTCGCACCTTGTCCATATACACCATTTGAAATGGTTCCTCACAGTAAGAGTCAAAGGCATCAAAGTAGCTTTGATTTTATCTGCTTCAAACTTGCCAACCTTTTAGCACTGCTCCCGGGTCTTGCAACACCTTGTCATATCTTTTGCGATCCCTGCCCAGTAAGCAATCTGTGTAGTCTGCCTTTTATTATGCGTTATGTCCATACGGCCTGCAAAAGGAAACTAGTAGGCTATGCCCAGGAATACGTGTCAGTATACCCTACTCTGTCATTTAGTGTATTCCTTCAATACTAGTCCTCCTTACAGAGGTTCATTCTCTATATAACAAGCATTTGTCTGAGTTTACATGTACCCCTGCCCTTAAAGATTAGGAGCTTCCTTAGCTACCTCCTTCACATTCTGTAAAGTAGGATCTGAGATGAGATTTGAGCCTTCATTGCCTCTTCATTGTGATACTCCCCTGCTCCATTTCAAAAGGAAGTCTGGTATCATCTCCAGTTTGGGACAACGGTTTCTACCTTCGTCTCCCTTTGAAGTAACCCCTTACAATCTAAGACCATTACCTACAAACTACTGTGATTCTTTTCTCAGCTTCATGCTCCCAATCAGCTCTACTTTTGAAATAGCTGCATGACCAGCCCCAATTGAATGTATGAACCTTAGCATAGTCTACCTCTTACTGCCATCCACATGTTTGTCTCCTTACTTGACTGCATGTAACCACATGCATACAAGGTATTGCATTGTCAAAATCTGTCCTTACTAGGGCATCTGCTGTTACATCCTTGCCTGCTTGCTCATGTTCTCTTATCCCACTCCCAATAAAATCTGGCCATTGACACCTAAGCAAGAGTTACTTCTTAAGAATCTAAATGTATTGAACTGTCCAGTCAATTATTGTTCCTTTTTAAGCATTGCCATCTTAATAATTGCAATTTGTGGTGTTGTGTACTAGTGGAAATGTTCCCTTTCTCTTTCTGGCAGAATGAAAAAAATATACTTTTGTGGTAGTTTGTTACAATGGTTTTGTTATAAAACCCACAATTTTTGTAGTACTTCCCCAGCTTACAGCTCCCTGACATCTTTCTTCTACACCCCACCCAAGTGGGCAGTGAGCCCATACATTGCCCATTAGCTTACATTTTGTTAATTGAATCCCAGGTCTTGGGCATGCACTAGAACCCAAGGGTTCCTTCTTTAGTCACAAAACGTTTGTTGATGGGTTATTATGCTCAACTGAGTTTTCTAATGCCCACATGCAGTGCTGGGTAGTCTCATCCTGTGCTGTTGCAACCTGCTAGCTAGACAACTGTAAACACTCCCAGTCTTCCAGCCAGATCCTCATGTCCTCAGACTTAGTACTGAGGGCTTGTCCCTTCACCAAATGATCTCAAGAATTTCAAATATGGTGACTTTTCATCTACTCACCCATGAATTAAAGTTAGTGTTTAGTTATGTACACTGTCATATGCATTTCTTCTGTGATTTCTGGATTTCTTTGTATATGGTTCAGCAGCACATTTAATATATGCAAGTAATCATCTTTAACTTCAGTATAATTTAAACAATCGCTATCATTACGTTTGAAAACTGCATGTCTGTCTCTTGTCATGAGCAGATGCATTAAAATCCTGAACCACTGCCTTTGGTCAATTTGAGGTAGACTATACACCCTTTCAAATACCCAAATAGGATTCTCAAAACCATATACAAACTATATACAAAAAAATTCAGAAATCCCAGAAGAAATGCATATGACAGTGTGAGTGAACACATTGCATAACTAAGCTCTAACTTTAATAGGTACATGAGTGGATGATATGTCATCACACTCACCACTACCCTCTTTGTATTGCTGGGCATTATTTATAGTAACCTGCTTGGCTAGGATATGTCTTTCCCCTCCTCATGCCCAAGTGCCACTAATGAAGGATGATTACCTGTCAGTCTTACTAACACTGTTTCTCTCTCTCTGTCTCTCTTCTATCTTTAGCTGTTACATTCTGTCAGCTCTTTAAAGATCCAGACATTGCATCTCCAGTTCAAGATTAACTAAATTTCCAGACATTTCATCTGTGGTTCAAGATTAACTCCAAAATGGAGTTGGTGGTATCCCAGAGAAGGTTTGGGTTGTCCTTTCTCTACCTTCTGTACATGTACAACACCTGTCATGCTGTCTTCAAGTTTTGTACGCTATACAATAGCTGCACACAAAGTCACTACAATATCTTCCTTAGACATACTCCCTGGGATTCAGGAAGCTTACGCCAGGTGCAGGCGCAGCATCTGTGTTCTAACACCAAATATGGCCGCCAAGTGATTCAGGTATGAGTTGTTTCCACGTGCACTACCTGTGTACGCTACACCTGCACAACTCCCGGGCCTTGTATGCTAATTACCCCATGTGCAGCAGTGTAGCATGCAAATGAAGTAATGTAGCGATTCAGGAAGTGGTGCAATTGTAGTGTAAGCATGCAGAAATGTAAACAGTAGAAAACGGTTTACATTTTTGCAAACCTAAAATCAGAGCCATGAGAGCCAACCAAACACATGTATTATATTGCTAATATATGCCAATGGCTAAATATATAGCCATTGGCATAAAAAACATGTACAAAATATAAAATTAACATTTAATAAATATAGCATAGAGCTATATTTCTAGAGCTAAATAGAGCATTTCTCCCCAGGCCTCCGCTGAAAACAGGCTCTGTGGAACCTAGTCGGACTTTCCCGGTCAACAAATGATAAATAAATAAATAAATAAATAAAGTTGCACTATCGCGACGTGGAAGCACAGGGAAGTGGTGTGCAAAGAGGATTGCAAGGAATATATAAAAATATAGAATAAAACTGCAATGAAACACATATCATGATTTTCCCATAATAGTCAATGGCAGGCATGCTACAATATACTTATGGTGCAAGGGTTGCTAAGGGGCAGTGACAGTGTTATGAGCAGTAGCTAGGAATTAGTAGGAGATGCCATGCAAATGAGAGGAGTAATAGTGAAGCACAGATTCCCCACTGGTGTAAGGATGCACCTCACAGCATAGCATTATAACACCAAGGTATGCCCTTGAGATAAAGATGACATCAAGAGAGGGGTGTGTCGCCATTGCTGTAAGCACATTGGAGCATTGTTAAACTGGTCTGCCCCTAGCTAGGCAAAGCTGCAGGACAGGGGTGTGTCAAATTGGACATAGCTATGTTTAGCTGAGACTACACAAGGTAACCGAGTATGCATGTGAACGAAGATGAAAGCACGCATAAACCCAGTAAATGGGTATGTGCGGCACGCACTGCAGCTGAAACAGGAAGGATATAGGTAAGAAATAAGAAAATGCTGCAGCAGTGAAATTGGAGTACAAATAACTTAACACCTAGGACCCTAAAGTGGGCCATTGACAACAGCTAACATAGCTGCAAGCAGCTACCTGCAGAACAGGAAAGAGGAGGGGCTGTACTGCAAAGAAAACAGTAAAGTGTCAAAGCAGAACAAAGCTGATTTGCAGTATATCAGCTACAAGGCACATTTTGCCATGACTGGGTAGGGAAGGTACAAAACAAGAAAGACAGCAGGTGGATGCATGCCTGATAATGGGATGGGATCCAGGTCTAAAAGTGAATTAAAGGGCAACAGCTAAATCAAGGCAGGCAAGTAGATCTCCACAGTAAAGGCCCCACACTTACAGTACTCATTGTAAAACCCATAATTAAGACCTGCTGCAGCTGGAATAGCTCAAACACACCCAGTGACATCAGCAGCATCCATAGCACAATACTATAAAGAGTGAAAGCACCTCACACACATTTGTGTATTCCCATACACTCTGCACCAGTGGTGTATACAGACAGGGAACTTTTATGTACATGTTAGGGGCTGCCATAGCTTTGATCCACCAGCATGTGTTGGAAACTGAAGGTGGTGTGAATGATTATGCACACAACAATCTCAGGCACCAGAGGAGGGGGAGAGTGTTCAGACCCAGCGTAACCTAACAGGGGCTACATGATCTGGAGATAGTAGAGCATTACAGGGTGGACAGGGACATCCTACAGCAACTTGTGGAGCTGTGCCAGCCATGCCTCAGAGCCAGAACAAACAGTGGGAAACCCATCCTAGTGGATACGAAGGTATGTGTAAGCCTGAGAATACTAGCAACATGTACCATTCAAAGACCAACTGGGGATATCATGGGATCTCACAGGCATCAGCATCCAGGGTACTACACCAGTTCCTGGATGCCATGTTACCACATGCCAATGAGCACATATACTTCCCCCAAATGCAGGAGGAGTTGGCCAGCAATATGCGTCTCTTCCACCATGTGGCAGAATACCTGGAGGTACTGGGTGCAATAGACTGCACTCACATACACATCAAGTCACCACCCAGTGAGCAGGGTAGGCACTACATAAATCACAGGGGATACCCCTCCATCAACTGCCAGGTCATGTGCAATGCCCGGGGCATTATCATGGATGTGTGTGCTGGCAGCCCTGGAAGATATCATGACTCCCACATCTGGCGTGCCTCACAGCTGTAGCGGTTATTTGCCAGGGGGGACATCCCAAATGGCCACCTGGTGGGAGATGCTGGCTATGCACTGGAACCGTGGATGATGACTCCCATCAGAAATGCACACACACCCATGCAGGAATGCCATAATGAGGCACACACACAGACCAGAATCATCATAGAGAGTGTGTTTGGGATGCTGAAATTACGGTTCCGTTGCTTGGACATATCTGGTGGAGCCTTGCAGAACTCACCAGGTGCATGTGCCCACATGTTCATAGTGTGTGCCATGCTACACAATATGGTCCTGCAGAAACAGCTGCAGCAGGGACAGAATGGTGAAGGCCCTCACAGCCCACCACCATTGCCAAGGGCCCCACAGGCATAGAGCTACTCAGATCATGAACACCTTTAGCCAGCCCCAGTAGACAGATGGAGGTGTGCCCATTATGCCCATGCCTTGGCAAAGACGGAACATATAGCCCACACACTGACAGTGTAGGCACCTAGGGACTGACACCTTTCCCCACCTGCACACACAGTAAAAATGGATGGCACACGCACAAGACTACCTGTAAATTGTCATGTATAGGCAGTCTACTGTGTGCATCCAACATAGGCAGCCCCCAAATATTGCATGCACAACTGCCAGTGGCACAAGGTAAGTCAACACCTGAACAGTAAATTAAGCTATCATATGCACATACTGTATGTATAGATTAATAGGTAGGTACTTGGCCAACTGCCAGAGGCCACTCATAAGCCCAGCCATAATGTGTCAGCTTTTGCCACCCCATTGATCAATTAACTGTCCCTCTGTGGAGCAGAGCCAATGGTGGGATCCCCGGGGCGCATCTACTGTTCCCCATCCAATCTTCAAGGATTTTCTTGCAGAGTGTTAGTGAGGGGCTCTGTATAATGTAGTTAGGGATGTTGTTCCAAAGTATGAGGAGTGTCTGTGACAGGAAGATGTCCCTCCAGCATCTTCCAGTTATTGTTGTGGCAAGGGTCAGCTTAATACAGTGTGTGGCTCACTGTGACATGGATTCCCATAGGTGGAGCATATTCATGAAGCCTGAGTTCGACATGGCTGTGTTGGCCAGCGGAGATCATCTCTGGGTAAATGAGATGCCACTGAGTAAAGCAGGAGTTTATTCAGTCTGGCTTCATAGGCCATCCCGGCTGTTGGAAGTGTCTTCTGAGGTACATCCCACAAGGGTTATTATACCCTATGATGAGACTGATGAGTGATGAGTAAAGGGGCACTATAACCCCAGTATGTCAAGATGGGAATCCTTTAGCAATCAGATGGCCTACATAGAAGGATGTCCTAACTACTGTGGAGATATGATTGCAAAAGGGGAGATCACTATCTACCTTAGTCCCCAGATACCCCATTACCTCATCCATATTAAAGTGACTGCCACTTATGTGTTATATGTAGGTGCCAATTCCACAATGGAATGACCATGCAGTTAGTGGCACTTGGCTGGAGGCCGTGATGTTGTCACTCTGTGATGTTCTCTGTGAGGCCCCTTGAGGGATGTCTGTGTCATCTGGACTATCAATCATGGCTACCAGTTTGCAGTCATTGCCAAACATGGTCTGCCGTAGTCCACCTGCATTTGCCTGTACCTCTGAGACATATATGCTAAATAGTAGGGCTCCCAGGACTGCGTCCTGTGGGACACCAGTCGTGACTGGTCAAGAGTTGGACATGGAGACCGCTAGTCATACCATGTGGGTTCTGTGTGTAAGCCTGTTGGCAACCCAACCTGTGATGTATGGGTGTATGTACAGGCTGGTGTGTTTATCAATAAGACCTGAGTGGGGCATGGTGTCAAAAGCCTTGATGAGGTCCAATTAGTATGTGTGAACCACCTCCCCCATCATCTAACTTCTTGGTGACTGTATGTAAGACGTCAAACAGGTCCAGTAGGCATGAACTCCACTCAACCAAGCTGACCTGGGTTGGGTCACGTGTTCGGAGGTTACCAATGTCTTTGTTAATTAGTGCCATGAGGATGCGAACCATACCATTGCAGACCAGGCTACTCAGGCTTATGGGGTGGTAGTTACCATGGTCAGTTGTGATTTCACCTTGATGGAGTGGAATAACCGTTTCCATGCGCCATTGTATGGGCATGTAGCCTGTGGAGAGGCAGAGGTAGGAAAGCTTAATTAGGTGGGGGGCAGGTTGTCTTGTACAGTTTGCAAGATGCAGTGTGGGACGACGTCTGCCTCCATTGACACTGTGTTCTGCTGTTAGAGAGGGCCATTTCCACCTGTGTGTCTGATGTGTGGGGTACTGTACCTTTCGGGTAGTATTGTGGGCTCTTTTGGAGGTGAATTATGCACTGAATGTATCTGCAAGGATGTGGGCAATATCAGTAGGGTCAGCATATTTTGTGCTATATTTCACAGACACAGTGCAAATCTGTGTGTCACCACGTAGATCCTTAACATAGCCAAAGAAGGCTTTGTGGTTATCTTTCAAATCCTTGCGTATTCTCCTGCTGATGTTAGCCTTGGATGATGACATGAGGGACCTACGTATCATACTAATAGTGGTCATGGATTTCTGCCCTTCATGGGATTTGCTGTTTGTCTGGAACACTGTCCTACTTCTGTAGTATAGCCTGTTTATTGCAGACGTCCACCAGACCGGTGATCTTGTCTAGGAGGAGTGAGTCTTGGTTTACCAGTGATGGCACAATCCATACATCTGTGTAGGTGCTTGTAGACTGCAGTTGTAAATCTGTCTGTATCTTGAGAAGTGTTTCCACTTAGCATGGGGGCTGTAAAACCCCCCACCCCTGTCACTAGTAGTGTAAATGTAGCTGTAGGAAAGGTATACACTGTGGTATCCATGGGTGGGGGAGATGCATGGGTGTGGAAACAGTGAATAGTTCATGGTCAGTTCTAACCAGTGACTGGTTAACCTCTGCTGTGATGCACCTGTTGCTCATGTTGGTGATGACAACTTATAGTAGTTTCCACCCCACTTTAGGGAGGTTACCACCTGATACAGGTCATATGAGGTGATAAATTCCAGGAAGCGCTGGGCCTGGAAGTGAGTACCACAGTAAGTTTCCTAGTTAATGGTATTGTATTTGACATCGTCCAATGCCAGGGTGTGCATTAGGACTGTCATGTTCTCTTCTGTCTTCAGGTAGGTGGCATGGTGGTCCTGGGTCATGGAGGATGATCCTTAGCAGGCCACAATTTACATTGCAGGTGTGGCTGATGTTAGCTGCACATGGATGATCTCAGAGGTATCATGCTGCCCCACTAACCTGGAGGTATAGGTATCTCTGATGAATATGGATACAGCCCCTCCATGTCTATCAGTCCATGTTCTGTGACTGAAATGTGTGGTATAGGTTGTAGTCTGGTAGTGCTGGTGTGCTGTCAGGAGCCTTAAGACAGATCTCAGTTGCTGCACAGATGTTGATGTTGTCCATTCTGAGTAGTGCTGTGAGTGCATGCATGTTGTGATCACAACCCCTGGTGTCGAGTAGCATAACCCTCATTGAATCTGCTATTGTGCTGTTTATGGAGCTGGTATTTACCTTCAAGACTCTCCTAAATAAGGCACCCTGGGGGCACCAATAGCCTTGGCCAGTATTACAAAGCCTAAGGCTGACACATAGGCAGGTATGGTATCTTTGCATGCATGTTCCCCATCTGTACTTGTTTTTCATCTCTCCTGTAGGTAACCTACTGGTAAGCAATAAAAAGCCTTAAACTTATACAAGTCATCTAGCTTCCAAGATAGGCTGTTGGAGTGAAAGTATCAGTGTTCTATATGTTCTTGCTGTACTTAACTATTTCCTGACTACATGGTGATTTCTTACTGTATATTGTGATCTGAAAGTCTGTTTATTCACATATTATGGCTGTGATGGCCTGCACTTTAGAGGTTCACAGATAGCCTACTACCTATCTGCCCAAGGGCAATTAGAAGCATAGCTACAGTATGTTGGCTTTCCCCACACTGTTGATGAAGTAATTGAACCTCTGTCAAGCATAGCCAATGAAGCAATTCCAGGCAGAGTTGCTGGAAGCTGTTGAAAGCTGGGGTTGTGGAGGGTGATAGGGGCACTTAGTGATCTAAAGAGGGCATGTTAACATGACAATTCAACACCATTCAATTCCCTCAACAGGTCTCACAGCTATCAAACTGGACAGGCTCCCCCACCCCCTGGCTGTATGGTTCTGGGACACATGATCCCAGGGGTGTATATTCTGTTACCAATTCACACAACAAGGTTTCCCTTGAAGTGTGTCATTGAGGGGCTATGCCTAATGTAGTTAGGAATGTAATGTATTGTCTCACAGTACATTTGTTATATGTTGTTATTTCAAGAGTACGTGAAGCTCAGTGAGTTTGGGAGCCTCCGCCCTTTGCTTAGCCTAGCTTACACATAGAAATCATCTAAATAGGAAATAGGCAGAAGCAACATTAATATCAACAGTGTAATGGTTACAGCATCTGCATAGTATTTGTGGATTCAAGGTTCCGATCCTGATAAAGTAGGGGTGTTTATCATGTTTAAAAGTATACCTTAACCACAGCTTGCATGTATAGGTAGTAATCGTCTGTATAATAAACATTCAAAACACCCATATAAACCCATGTGTGCTGAGAGTGCAGTCAACAGAGAATGTAATGTTATGTCAGCACATAGTGGGATGTTACTTCACTGACATGTATATATCCTGAGTAGTTAGCGGATGTGTCCGTGTTTGCGCACACAGGTTATACATTAAAAAGTTTGTTTAACTGTGTTTAACCACTGCTATAATATCACACAAACACTTTTAAACATGCTTACAATGGCTTAAATGAGCCTGATTCTGGAGTAAAAAACATTTGTAAAGCATTGCAGGTGTTGAGCCCTGGACCATGCACACTGAGCCTCTGTCATGGGAGTTACCACTAAGCCATCCAAGGTGTATATATGTTTCATGGTCTTGAGACTACACCTTATACCATATGCATTTCACAGTAATGATCAAATGGGACAGTCACTTTATGTACATATGTACAGTACATTGTAATGTACTGTAGTTTGTGAACCAAACCATTCTAGTCTACATATGTATTACTGTTACAAATGAATGCAACATATATATATATATATATATATATAGAGAGAGAGAGAGAGAGAGAGAGAGAGAGAGATAGAGAGATGCATGTCAGTAATGTCTGCACATATATATATATATATATATATATATATATATATATATACATATATATATATTATACAGTTACATCAAT
>NC_056735.1:1945575820-1945598320 GCF_019279795.1 Protopterus annectens | reverse complement strand
ACACCAATTGGTTATCGGAATAGTACATGTTACTGATCTGTAACTATAAAAGCTTGCCTTGTCACACATTCAAACCATCTGTATCTACCTGTAGGACAGTACAAACACTGAAAGACTAACTGAAAATGATTATTATACTAGTCAATAACACCTCCGATTACTAAGAAGGTATGTATAACATGTAGTATGCCTGTGTATGTAGTACCTGTACTGTAAGAATTACAGTGTAATCAATGCAAATAGTGGAAATAGGTATCTTGTAGTGATGTATTGCTGAGCAGTAGTAATGCTTGTAGTATTCTATGTGTGTACTGTTGTAGGTCACACGGCAAACTCTGCATGCACCACAAGGGATGATATGGGCTTGGAACCCACCAATTCGCTTCCAGCCACTGTCAGTGTCAGGACTGGTCCAACAAGTATGTGCTATAACAGGGGATAGTATATGTCAATATATTGTAACAGTCGACATATGTATGGGTGTATAAATAAGATGAGCATGTTAAAGGTGGGCTTACCGTGCAAATATGGTGTGCATTGTGGGATATTGTGCCAATAACTGTGTTATGTACAGTATTTTAGGCAGATCTGTATTTTATTCTACATAGCAGTTCTGTTATGTTATGCAAACAGTAGTTATGTCTGTTGGCAATTACAATACTCAATAACAGGATACATATCATTTGTATTCTTCTGACAGTTTAGCAGCATGATAGCAAAGATAATTGGAAGAGCCAGGTAACTATCCATGCACATAACACATGTAATATACACCTCTCTAGTATCATTTGCAAGCAATAACAGCTGTGCATGTGTACATGTTATGCAAATGTGTAGTGACCCTTGTTACAGGGTTGGACCTCTCTAGTATCGTTTGCAAGCAATAACAGCTGTGCATGTGCACATGTGATGTAGATGTGTAGTGACCCTTGTTACAGGGCTGGTCCTCTCTAGTATCATTTGAAAGCAATAATAGCTGTGCATGTGTACATGTTATGCAAATGTGTAGTGACCCTTGTTACAGTGCTGGTCCTCTCTAGTATCATTTGCAAGCAATAACAGCTGTGCATGTGTACATGTTATGCAAATGTGTAGTGACCCTTGTTACAGGTCTGGACCTCCCTAGTATTGTTTGCAAGCAATAAGAGCTGTGCATGTGTACATGTTATGCAAATGTGTAGTGACCCTTGTTACAGGGCTGGGCCAAATGGCTATGTGCACACCTACATAGAGCGGATACTGAGAGTAGAGACACACTGGTTGAACTACCAGGTTTGTGTAGCCCAACCTCTCATTGCTAACCTAACAGCCACTTGCACATGCTGTATGTAAGGTAGTGCAGAGCACTGGTAATGAAACAGGTTGCATATCATCTTTAACTCCAGTGTAACATCTGCAGTAGGAGTGTAAGATGTAGGAGACAGCTGCCTATGTGTAATAGCCACTTCACAGGTGATGGCTCACACTATCTCATTATATCCTGATCATGTTGATGGTTGCATCAGAGTCTATTGATACATTACTCTGTTTAGAGAGTGGGTGTCTGTGCCCAACAGAGCTCATGGTCCTGGTGGATATGTGAGTATATACCCAGAGAAGGAAACAGACCTGTAGACACTTGCATCATCTGTAATCAACTAACAGGATGTGATGTGCTCCTCACAGGAGGATTGCTGCTAAATGTAGCTACAATGTTTCTGTAATAGCCAGTTTCGTCACATCCATAACACAATTATTTACATGTGAGCATCACTGTCTAAAACATCTTCATAAGCAATACATAAACTAAATACAGTACTTGTTACTTGTAGTACTGAATGCTCATACAGACATGTCCACTAGTCAGCTACTGGTGTTTACTAATGTCAACTTTGTGTATGTGGCCATCCTGGGGGAATGTAATCTCTATGCCATGTACACTGCCAAACCCACCTAACACCACACCCCACACATTGTTTGGGATGCAGCTACAGGAGTAAGCTGGAAGGCAGCCCAGTCTACAGCCATGACTGGACTGGACAGTCATGAGGTGTAGGTTAACACATGCAGCTCATTAACACAACCAACACATACCCTTACCAGAACACAGTAAGGACACCCACACACACTACCAGAAATCACACACATTCACAGATGCTTCTAAGTATCTGGCCAAAGAAGTGACCCCCCCAAGCAGGAAGAGACAGACACCGAAATACACAAATTGTATGACATACTTTGCATAATTGTGCCACACCTCAGAACACGTGACTGGAAACATGCCCAACAGTACTCCTTTGTGAATGCAAACTCTAGCACTATGTTACACACCAAGCTATACGAGGGCATACATACTGTCAGCTGCCTGTCTTTGATGTTTAGCCACATACCCATACACTCAGACCACCTTTTGAACTATACACATGGCTCTAGCCTATTCCATGTTGTTGTGCAGGACCTGTGATGCAGTAGCCTGGACTGCATGGAAACACATGTAGGAACTGTCAGGTCTTGTAGCCCATGCAGGTATGTCCCAAGGCTTGGGTAGAATTCTGCCATTGGCCAGAATGATACTGCAGTACAGGGACAAAAGGCTTGTATTCCACAATTGTCTAGTGTAGTGGTGCAAGTCAAAGGATATCCAGTATCTGTCTGCCTGGGATAACATGGTTGACAGACCATGATGCTTTGCCAGACAGGGTCTGCACCTGTCACCCCTGGGAATCGGGATACTGCCTAGGGCTCATACTTCCTCTATAGTGCCTTCATCATGCACAGTTCAAGTGAAGGTCCACTGCTGTTACAGGGACAGCCAAGCAATAAATTGCGGGTCTCGCTACACAATGATACATGTCAAAAACACTATACCGACACACATATGTCAATCCCTAATATGGAGAACATATCTGTGCAGTGGCTGAGACATGTTGCAATGCTCTGGAGAGAACACCTGCATGACCATGTTATAACAAATACCTCACCTCTTGCCCATTATCCTTTATTGGAACACATAGGCCACAGGTGTGTCCATATTCCTGAAGGATATGTACACCCCCACACTAGTTGCACTTGCATAACTTCAGATGCATTATGCTGAGCAACTACCTTTGTGCCAGAGTGGAATTCAAATTGCTCCTTGAGAAGGATCACCCACCAGGCTGCGGATTTCCCTAACTGTCATAATGTGCTGTAATGTAGAAAATTAGGTCTGAGACAGAACCATAATAATGGCTACTCTCAACTATTTCATTATGAACTGGGAAGACTCCTCATGTACCAACACCTGTGCTAAATGCATGTTGGATTCCATCGACTCCACTGACCTGGATCACAGTAGTCACATAAACAGGGCTAACAGTATGCTACACATAGTTAGTCTCCAATGCCAATGTCATATTTCCTAAGAGCAGAGTAGTAACTGTCATGGCACCCATGCAGATGGACAATGCATGTGCAAATGCTGAATCATACACAAATGAACCTTAAGCAGTCACATATGTGCAGTGACTGTGCTATTAAAATAGAACCAGGATTCAACCCAACACAAACAAGAAGACAAACTGGTGGTACCATGCTTTAAACTGTATCACAGAAGGTAGTAATTATTGCAAGAGTGAACACACATGAGTGTAGGTGATCCCTGGTTAGCCTCAGTAAAATGCAGATTCACCATATAAACCCCCACAAAGCTACTTTGAAACTAATCAGCCACATATTATGAGGCCAAGCACTGAGCATTCTATAGCTGTGCCATTAATCGTAATGGCAATGACAAGACCTGTCATGCTGCACAGCACTATAGCATGGGAAGTACTGCACCTACAGAAATAGCACCCATTCATCCAGATAGGGTCATGGAGAACCTAAACCCACTCCCACCCCCCAACAGGTAGACTTAGTAATATTTCCATGTACACTACAGGGCCCCTGTAATAACGACTATGCTGGTACAAGCTGCACTCTCTAAAGCCATACATACAGCTTTCAAGGGACCTGTCAACATCCCAGGGTGTATCCTACACAAATGGAAGAACATTCAGCTATCCACATACACATAATGTTCAATCATAGCTCCATGTCAGGCCGTGTACACACTGAATGGTGCACAGCAACAGTTATCACTCCCCACAAAGGGGGAGACACCATTGATAATGGGAAATAGTTCACAACTACCCTGCTGAGTCTGGACTGTAAGGCCTTGAATCGTGATCAACATATTTGATGTAGTCGGTACAGATGTAGATGACAGTAGGGTTGATTCACACTGCATATCATGACCTTGCCAGGTTGCAGGACACCATCACCCATACTGTGTTCCAGCTACACTCAGTAAACTAGCTGTATATTCCTATGTCACAGGAGTGGTTGGCAACTCGACTGCTGGCAGAACCAACACTACAGAAGGTGTCTGACAAATACACGCACATCAAACCAGTGCCAGCCACAGTAATACAGGGTTCATTCCTGGTACTCCCCCACTTTGTTATCTATACTACACAGACTAACACAGAAGACATCAGCCTATTGATGTTTGCAAATGACTATGAACTAGGAGCAATAGTCAACTCAATGTGTGCTGTGTTCAACATACAGAAGGGCCTTAGTGTGTCAGATGTGTGGTGTGTGACGTATGGCCACAATCTGACAGCTAAGTATTGCATTGTCATCCCCTATGTTAAAAACCCTGTACCCATGAACTACCACCTAGGCAGCGGTCAACATAATGGCAACTATGTGTATGGGATGCAGCTGGACAGTACTTTTTCCTTTGATAGTTACTTCACCACACCAGACAGGTAGTCTTAGGTGGCACCCCTAATCATGACAGGGTGCCATCCAGGAATACAGAGATAATTGCTCAGCCATACTCAACACCCATTGTGACCCATTCCTTTAAGGGTTATTGCCCATGTGTAGATGGCCTACACTGCCCTTCCCAATCCCTAGCTGCACTATGTAGCATGCAGCCTACCCTGAATAAGGCCATGTCCAACCCAGAGGTGTTGGACATGCTACACTTAACACATCCTGATCCCAAATAAACACATACTTCATGGACATCAACCTTTCTAGTACAAGGATCACAACATGCCTGACAGATCTCTGTACCATACACTTAACATACTCTTGCCATACTATGCATCACTGTCCAGGGAAGCTGCACATCTCCCCTCTCTGTGACGTGGTGTGATGACCACATGCCAAATATATCAGTAACCCTGTGGATCAGTTCTGTGGCACTGCTTGGATGGGCCACTGAAACTTACCTGTCTGTTGCCTACAGCTAGGTAACCTGTCTGCCTAGGCTCATAAATGGCCCAGGGCATATAGCCTACTAGATCACTATGACCATACATGCTATAGTTGATATCCAACCCTGCAAATACCATCAGGCTAGCTATTGTCCCATGTGTTACACTTGCAACAAAGGCAATACATGGCAGGATGCTACACAGCTGTACAGTGCCATGTAGATGTATATGGCAAAACACATACATGCTTGCAAGTCTGCAGGGTCACAGGTCATGTCCTTAATGGCTATGTATGACTGTATATGTGACATATACACAGCATTAAGGTCGATTGCATTAATGTGAACACATCCAGGCATGTGCTGATAGGTAAAGACACCAGTACAGGCAAACAGACATGCCCACGTCAAGTCAACATCCACATGGTGTATGAGCAATGTCATCACATGACACACACATATATGGCGATAACATCACATTACCAGTAAGTGTCAAATGTGTGTGACTTATACATATCAGTAGTGTTAGTGTCATGTAGATTTGCAAAGACGTATTTGTAATCTTAATAAATGTGATACACATGTATGCTCATCTGTACTGCTGTACCTCTCTGTGAGTTACTGTAGCCTGTCTCCATCATTATATCTTCCAGGTATGCCACGTAGCAGACTGCCAGCATACAGCCGCTTGGAGGATGAGGTCCTCGCCCCATACCTCTTTGACAACCACACAACACTCTTCAGCCATGTGCCACAGGATGCACAGCAGTGGGATACCCTGTGGGAGGAACTCTGCAGGAGGGTAAATGATGTTGGCGGTCACAATCGCAGCTATCAGCAAGTGTGCTGACACTGCACTGACCTCATAAGAAGGGGAAACAGCGTGCTAATGCAATCGACAGGGAACAAGGTGCAACAGGTGGGGGCCACTCACCCAGCCCCCACTCACATGTGCCGAGGGGCTACTGGCCAACCTGGGGACACCTGCAGACCTCCATCCACAAGCTTTAGCTGGTATTGTGGAGGTGGGTGTCTCTCAACCACCGAGCCTGGAGTTGCCTGGTAAGTCACTACTGCACATATAACACAACTATATTTCACATAATTACATGTGTCACTGTACAATATGTAATGTAACATCATATGCAAGCCATGTTTGCACACATGCCACATGCTATAGTCTGCTACTCTATGTATGCACAGATGTGCATTATCCATAGTATGGTGTATTGTACTGGCTTATGTGCTAACATGGACATTGCTCCATGTAGCTATCACACAGGTGTGGATAATGATCTTAATGCTGTGACACTCCTGTTTAGGTACCTCTGGTGTTTTGCAGCGACAGCAGCCTGTGTCAGGTGTGATTGTTATTATTTACCAGACTTGATAATGCATGGAGCATATTAATTGCATGCTATCTGCCATAACACACTTACACATAATGTATGGTGGTCCTGTTAATGGACACTCATCAGACCTGCAATGCATCACAGTGTTTACCCATGTGAAACAATTGAAGACGATATGAAACACCTACACTAAACCTTCCAAACAGTCATTTTCAGATGTGTGGACAACAGTGAATACAATGGTGGAAGTGTGTTCCACTGTAGGTGCAGGTACTACATATCAGCATTACACATGTTGTGAATATGAACAGTACTATACAGAGAGCATATGTTTGCACACACTCTAAATGTGTTGGAGCTGGAGTATGACCGGCCCACAGGATGCACCCTTGTGGATTATACTCTTGCTATGAATGTCACACAATGTCATGTGCTATCTGACATGTCCATGACATCTAGTGGGTTGACTGCAACACTGTTCAACTATCCTGCAAAACATGTCTCACATCCCATACATACCACCCTTTGTCTGCATAACCCTGTCCTTAGTGAAGCATATGACATATATGGTTGTATGTCATATGGGATAACACTGACATGTGAATTAAGATGCCCATCACAAATATTGGACAGAACATGTGTACACATGGCCATGGAGGATGGCCAGAGACATGAAGCAACACACACAGTAGAAGTGTTGTACATGTGTGTACACCCTGTTGTACATTGGCTTGACACAATACAACTATGGCCTTTGTGTAATGGTGATATTGCAGATGTGAAACACTAAACATCATACAGGCCTGTGCACAGCTTGTATAGCCATAACATGAAACCACCACATAACATGTCTTGAACATCTTGAGTGTGTCACGACATGACAGCATTCACCTATACAGTATACAAATACATACATGTGTTGCACAACATGCACATACAACCCCATCAGGCCACAGATACACTACATTCACCTTGCTGGTGTCAGACATCACTGTCATGCCTGTTCCTCATGTGTGTGAGGTACACAGATGACATGTGGGACATAGATTACTGCTAAGTTAGCCATGTGTGGTCATAGTTGCCAGGCATCAGTAATATGGCTGCAGATGTGCAGGAGTGTCATCCGTATACCCTTCTGTGATCTGTGTCACACGTTCCACATTAGGGTTTAGTGTGTATACACCTCACTGATGTGGGTCACATTCCACAATAGATATGTATTGTATGTGAACATAGTCATGGCTATGAGCTGTGTCAGTAGCTCACACTGTATAGCAATTGTGAAGCCACATGATGCCCTGCAATGGCTATGCACATCAGCTCAATGTGCAGTATGTCCCTGCATATTTGTAGGGTGGACAGGCAACATTGCATCAGCTGAAGGTCCATGTTAGTATAACACGTCCCTGCATTGGAACACCATTACCGTACTGTAGATTGGAAAGGACACCATTGTGTTACACATGTATGCATGTCATTCAACACGTCAGCAGAAGACATGTCATATTACATGTGATAGGCAAGATCATACACCACATAGCAGGCCGGTGTACTGTAAACCTGTGCTGGTCTGTGGCACCATTGCAAAGTAGGGACAGCCATGTCAAACATGTGTGTACAGCCACACGCACAATGTCTAGACTAAGCTCAAGGGTAGGCAGAATAATGTTGAACAGACATGCACTGCTTTGGGGGAGATATGCAAGCTAGGTGACAAGCTGCTAACATAGTATGCAGTCGACATACCCTACTGTTCATGTCCTCACACATAGGGGCGGTGGCCAACACAAAGCATCAGTGGCAGATGTACAAAGGTCAGCAATGGTCTGTCAACTTGTGCTGTATGTTGCACACACCATGGCAGTGTGGGTGCATGCATTGTGTTGCAGGTATGGAGCGTATGCTACTAACACAAATGGTGCAATACAGGTATGTATGCTAACCACCGCTATAATTGTGTAAGGTACATGCCGTCTGCTATAACACATGCATGCTGTTGTGTGCAACTCAGGGATGTATGATAACTACTACTATAATTGTCTAAGCTGAAACTATAATTGTCTAAGCTGAATGCCATCTGCCATATCACCTGCATGTAGCATGTGTGCCTGTGTGTGTGTGCCTGTGTGTGTGTGTGTGTGTGTGTGTGTGTGTGTGTGTGTGTGTGTGTGTGTGTGTGTGTGTGTGTGTGTGTGTCTGGTATAACTTGTAATGTACAGTTCTTGTCTTCCCCTCACAGGTGTTGATATAGGTGCCTTGCCCTCCTGTGGTCCACCTGATATTAGTGTCCCCACAGACTCTAGCAGTAATGATGATAGTATGATTGAGGCACAGGCAGGGTTGTCAGGGACTGAATATGTGCCATTAGTTGCCATTCCACCTGTCTCTCCCTTATGCTCACACACAGTTCCCCTGCCTACACATACCTCATCACCACTGGCCATAGAGGAAGGACAGTTGGCAGTTGGTAGCATGGAACAGGGAAGTGTGGAGACTATGGAAGGTGTGCCTGCACACCATGATCCCAGTCAACTGACTGGTGATGTCCCACACAGGCATGTACCCAGCGCTGCTCATAGGAGGACCACTGGCCAACATGCCTCTGCGAGACAAAGTATATCAGCTGAAGTCATCAGATGCATGTTTTGAGCTGTAATGGAGGCACAGGCACATGCTGAATGGCACAACTGAGGTAGTCTGAGGCTTCAGAGGGCTGCTGTCCATTCATTAACTGACAACATCCAGGCACTTGCAAATGCTCACCATCATCTTGCAGATGTTTTGTATAGAAGACTCGGTGGCATGGTGGGAGTCCTTGACCATGGCATGTCAATCCTCAAGTGTGGAATGTCTGTGCTGGAACATCTGGTGGGAGTGAGGAGTCGGGCATGTGGTTGTAGGTCAGCTACATTACCTGTTGAAGGTCTACGTGAACATGCTACTGCACATGCCCGCTCCCATAGTGGTGGTAGCAGCAGCAGTGCAGCTGGTACTGTGCAGTCCACACCAGGACACAGCAGGCCACATGCACGTGGTCCTGGATGGTTCCAACAGGGACACAATTCCAGTGGACATGTGTCATCAGACAGTACCCAATCTGGACCTTTGCCTGGTAGTGCCCATGTAACCCCTGGCAGGCGCAGGTCACGTGGCCGTAGCCGGACACCATGAACTGTAAAACCTGCCCCCTGTGTAGGCCAGCCACATGCCAGACCTGTATGCATGCATACATACACACTGGAAACAAATGTAGGGCACCTCTACACACACACGCATAACATCCACACATGCCCAGTGATATCACAGGCTCTAACACACACATGATGTCATCCAATGGCGCAGCCTAGGCCTCTGGCAAACATTATCACCCTGTGCATATGATGATGCCTGTGTCACATCCCTGTCATACACACCATCGGTGCAGGGACATACTCATATGGTCTGATGCACAGGGTGAACATACTAGGTAGAAAATTGCAGATTAATATTGTTGAGTAATGTTGACAGGCAGCAGACATACCATGTATTATAGTTTTAGAATGCATTTTGTACATTTGACAGTATGTATCATTTGTAACAACACTAACAGCATGTTGATCTTAATGTTCTGCCTTCCTCTTTCAGGTGTAGTTGCATGTGTCATGGGATGTCAGTGTTTGCGGTTAGTGTCCCATATGTACATGTTGACTACCCACAGATCAGTATGACAAAACCTGCATGCAGATTGCATTGACTGGATGGGGGGAAGGGGCATTAACATTTCACTATGGTAAAATACAGCCTCACTCCAGGGACCGGACAGCCACACACACACGCGCACACACACACACACACACACACACACACACACACACACACACACACACACACACACACACACACACACACACACACACACTGTGTCATTCACAAAGATATATACCTATGTCACACACATACAGACAATTTACATCTTTGAGGTTCAACCACCTGCCTATACCTTTCTTTCTACACTTCACTCTGTACTGGTGTCAACAACAGTGTTCTGGAGAGTGATAACATGTGGGATGTATTCCCAACTATACTTGACATATATGGACACACACACCCACACGTGCCAGTACTGTGAATCAAACAACTGCCTATCTCATGATAGGTATTACAGAAGTACAGCACTATCACTTCTGGTACAAAGCTTGCTGACTCTTTCCTTTGCCAACTGTGCTGATATATGCAAAATACATGCACAGGGGAGGTATTAATGTTACAAGTGTCATGAGGTTTGCCTTCAGTGTCACCCTTACAGCATTCTACGTTGTCTGTCATTCACTTCAGTTAACAAAACCTGACCTTAGCAGTTCCAGAGCTTACTGTAGGACTGGTTGCAACACACCAGTGAGCTATCTTCAGTAATCATTCATCTGCAAAGAAGCCCACCACTTAGTAGTCATGTCCAAACATCTGTCCATACCTCATGTACGGCTTACTGTACTTAGAGCATATCACCATATACAGTTGGCAATGTTGAGGCTGTATTGCAACAGCATAATGTACTAAGACAACAGTCACCTTCAGACATCAGACACTGCACACACATGGAATCTACACAAACATCAATACATGTACACATATGCGGTCTACATCAGTAAGTGCACTAGCATGTCAAGAGGATACATTCCACACCTTCTCCACACCATGTATGAAACATAGCCAAACATTACACCATAATGGCTGTTGTATTCATGTACTGGTAGGACACCACCACCTTCACCGAATAGCCAAGTGTACATATATGACAACAGCACATATCAGCGAGACACATACAGCATTATTCCATGTCATGCTCCTACAAACTGTTTCTTGACAGTGCCATGGTGAAGCCAGGGCACTGTAATTGTCAACAGTGAGTAAATCATATTTGCCACACACACACCTCATGTTTACTGGAAGAGTGCCAGCAATGTGCTCTGTTAAAGCTAGGCAGTACACTCATTCAAGCATGTGCAAGGTCTGCGGCTTGTAAAGATCTCACCCCAGCATGTACTGGCTATTGTGGTACTAAGGCTAATGTCCAGACAGCACACAGCATGCATGGCTTGCAATTGTTGACATGGGGTATATGTAGGAGCTATGGCCACACATGCCTGTGCATGTCATGAACATATCACCTGTAACTACTCAGGAACATACAGAGCAGAGATGGATTTCCCTGAGTCTTACAATACAGGCCTTGTGTAGGTCCTATGATCCTGTTATTTGAGTATGTTTGTAGGCATTGCATTAGGTGGACATGTCTAAAGACATACATGCCATATGGGGTGTTGTATGATATGATAATTGTCATCGTTGACCAGTAGAGAGGGAATATTACCTCTGTTAACATAGATATTAAACCTTATGTACTGTTAGCATGCTAACTGCCATGTGAGTGTGTGTAATGACTGTAGCCACCTGTATGTAGAAAGGATTATGAAAGCTATGATAATGCCATTTATGTTCTATGAGTGTGGGATGTACATATCCAGGGCAGGTACAGTTAGGTCATATCCAACCATGAGGGTGTTGTTTACTGGTGTACAGCAACAGTCAACCGTGTTAATGTTGACAACATCTGAGGGGACCCTGGTATGTGTACAACTGAGCTGGTTACAAACAGTGGTATTATTGCATTGCATAACACTTTATGCAGCTGTGTCTGTTCATGGGTACTTTGCACAGTTGATGTAGGTCTAGTTACAGTCCACCAATCAAGGGTTATCTGGTGGTCTACCATATTATGTCATACCACATATGGATGTGTATTGGTAGTCTGGGGTCAAGTTGGTGGAAGTATATGAGAATACAACCAAGAATGCAGTTTTTGCCACTGTCACCTGTACCTTACTCATCTGTGATGTGTTATGTCGGAGTAGTTGTCTTTACACGTGAGTAGCCTTTATGAATATGTGTACACCACCACCTGGAATGGTCCATACCATTGTTATGGCCTACATGTCTGGATCTGAGTTATATGGTGGTAGTTCAATTGTGCACTACAGATCCTTCAGCCAGGTGTTCCTCACTGCACATATGTCAGTATTCCCCATTGTAGGTTCTGCATTTAGCAAATGGATTACTAAAGCCACACATCTAGCACTGGTTAGCATAAGCATCCAATGCAATTGTCTTGTAGGTGTCAGGGTGTTACTTCTGGGTGTAGGACATTTGCCTTGGAATGTGGCTATATGGATAAATGCAACCTAGGTATTATCCACACACACACATGAAACATGGATGTATGTGCTCTGTGTTGAAGGCTTGTCATTAAGTCATGACAGCCTGGAATGGCAGACACTGGACAACCTCATAATAACAGCAGGACATTGGCTCATTGTTTTGGTCTAGCAGTTGCCACTCGTACCATGACATCACTGCAAGTGGCAGTAATGTGCTTGGTTGCAAATGCCTCATGTAAGGTGACGGACAGCAGCAGAAAATGTGTATATGACCAATGTGAGACATACTTAGGGTAGCAAGCCTGCTAAAAATGACAACTACTAACACAGCCGGGAGAGGTCATCTTGACACTTGCACCTCAATACCATTACACAGTGTGACTCGCACATTATGCTTGCACATGCCACTGTTCCACATATAATGCCACTGTCCACAACCTGCTATCAATGTATGCCTTTCAGGGCAGCAAGGTGTGTGACACATGCTGTAGGCAGCATCTGCCTGTGTGACCCAGGTAACCTATTGTCTGTCACGTCCACACATGCATGAATGTGTATACTTATATATATATATATATATATATATATATATATATATATATATATATATATATATATATATATGTCAGTACTTCTTGTACATGTATGCATGTGTATCACATAGCACAGACACAGATATATAATTTATGGGCCACATACATGTATCAGGTAGTAAACCAGCATGACATGCATATATACTGACAGGTAAGATGTACATAGCTGTAAACCTGTGTGTTTACAATAGGAGTCCATTACAACATGTTATGTACATGTAAGTGTATGAGCATGCACACTGTGGCCTTCTGTGGTTAGAATCGGAGTTCATCCCAAACAGCCCTGTGCTACTAAGTGTTTGAGCATACCCACAACCACCTTGTGTAATTTGAGTCAGTGCATCCAAACAAGCCCTTTGTTACTACATGTATGAGCATGCCTAGTATAGCCTTGTGTAGTTGTAGTCATAGTGCATCCCAAACGGCTCTGTGCTACTAAGTGTATGAGCATGCCACTGTAACCCTGTATAGTGATAGTAGTTGTCAATTTCACAGATGACCATACTCCAGTTCAGGTTCCTGTTGTTTTACAACTATACCTCTCAGGCCTGCCTGAAGATGATGTGTCTTGTTTATGCATACAGGTTGTAATGGGCACCTACTTTAAGCACACAGGTTTACAGCTATGTACTTTGTGACTGTCAGTCTCCCTGTTGTTGTCCTCAATTTTAGAAGGGCAGTCTGACTGCCTTGGAATGTATAATCTCTATGGCGCATCTCGTAACTGCATAATACTATAACAGTGATCTGTAGATAGGCAGGAGTTCTGATCCCACCACTGGCAACTGTGTGCTTGTGTTTGTGTGTGTGACAGCAAATGCCTGAGTGTGTGTGTCAGCAAATGGCTGAGTGTGTTTGTGTGTCTCAGCAAATGAGTGTGTGTGTCAACAAATGCCTGAGTGTGTGTGTCAGCAAATGGCTGAGTGTGTGTGTGTGTGTATTTGTGTCTGCATCCTGTCATGAGAGTGGGTTTTGCTGCATACCAAAGAGATACCTCCTTTTTCACTGGCTTTTATCCTTGTCAACTGCTAAACCTCTCTGTTCCCCCTCCCCACTGCAAGTAATAGGTCCTGTGATGTCACCCAGCTCAGAAGGGGAATCAGAGTAAATGTAATTGTATGTGATCTGTCGCACATACCCCAACTGCATACCACTGTACTAGTTACCTTTACATAGGCAAGACGTGTATGCATAATACTGGCAAGTGTGTGTGTGTTTGTGTGTGTGACTACCCTGTAGCCAGGCATACACATGTGTAATGTCTTTTAGCACACCATGGTAGCCATCTGTGGTGACCAGTGTCTACAAAGTATTGCATAGTTAGGAATGGTAAAGAATACACTGTCAAGCACGACTACAGTTGGGTATGTTATTTTCTTGTGCCACTGTAGAGCAGTGACACAGAAGTGGTCGCTGGGGTGTAAGTCCATACGCAATATCCCCCCACCCTAACTGCACAATCCCCGGGGTAGATTGCATTAGCCATCATTCCCCACCCCGAACTCCACATACACAACAACCATCCCTTCTCTGGTGAACTGCTTAAGCTTTAAATGTTATAACACAAGAGATGCCTCTGTTTTGTGTATATGTCAGTTTCTTTGGAACCCTTCTGTGTCACAAAGGGTGTTCAGACATGTGTGTGTGTGTATATATATATATATATATATATATATATATAGATAGATAGATAGATATATGGCTATTGCTGTGTCTATGTATATGCATATATATATATATATATATATATATATATATATATATATATATATATATATATATGACAGTTGTACAGATGTAGACTTGTCTTTGTTGTTTCACAGAGTACAGTACATTCAAGGGTACTGTACATATGTACACAAAGTGACTGTCCCATTTGTTTTCAGTACTGTGGAATACCTGTAGTAAGATGTGCAATATATACTCCATGCAACTTCTATACAACCCAGATGGCTTAGTGGTACATCCAGTGACCTCAGTATGTATGGTTCAGGGTTCAAGACTTGCAAGCCTTGTTGATACTGTCAATTAGGACTGCATAAGGCAGGGGTAAATGTGTTTTTGTGACAGTAAGCAGCGAGTACACACAGGTAACAGACATGTACAATTCGCAGTACACTTGAAATGCCCTTCTTTGGCAATCCTGCTGATGTCACCCACCTACAAATACACGTCTGGGACTGCTGTAACCCAGTAATCTCCATGCCGCATGCTGTAACCGTGTAATGCTGTAGTGTGCTAAACAAGTTTGGTAGGTGTTCTAATCCCAGACAGGTCAACTGTGTGTCTACCTCCCTGCCTGTGAAAGAAACGTTGCTTTTAGAGTATGCACACTTTTTATAATTCACATACCCACCTTTGGCAATCCTGCTGATGTCACCCACCTAGAAATACACCTCTGGGACTACTGTAACGCAGTATTCTCTGTAGCATGTGCTTTAACTGCATATTGCTGTAGTGTGATAAACTAATTAGGTATGGGTTCTATTCCAGGAGAGGCCAACTGAGTGTGTGTTTGTGTGTGTGTGTCTGCCTGAGAAACTAACAATGCCTTTTAGAGTATGCACACTCTTTACAATTCACATAACCACCTTTGGCAATCCTGCTGATGTCACCCACCTAGAAATACACCTCTGGGACTATTGTAACCCAGTAATCTCAATAGGACATGCTGTAACTGCATATTGCTGTAGTGTGATAAACTAGTTAGGCAGGTATTCTATTCATAGGTTCATAGGTAGGTACTAGGCTATTAGCCCTAGGGCCTATACAAGCCTAGCCAAAAATGTACCCTGGCTTTCGCCACCCAAGAAAATTATTTTCCTGTGCCCCTGTCTAGCAGAACCACAGAAGTGATCCCCGGGGTGAATTTCCTATTACCCATCCAATCATCAAGATTTTTCTTGAAGAGTGCTAATGAGGAGCTCTGTTTGACAAAGATAGGTACTCTGTTCCAAAGTATGGGAAGTCTCTGGGACAGGAATCTATCCCTCCAGCATGTTCTGTTTATTGTGGTGACAAGGTTTAGATCTCTAGAGCGTGTAGCTCGGAGGGATTGGGATTTCTTTAAGTGGAGCATGTCCAACAGCTCTGGGTTTGACATAGCTTTGTATTCCATGACAGGCCAACTGTCTGTGTGTCTCTGTCTGCCTGGGAAAGGAACAATGCTTTTATGCACACTCTTTACAATACATATAACCAACTTTGGCAATCCTGCTGTTGTCACCCACCTAGTAAGACACCTCTGGGACTGCTGTAACCCAGTAATCTCCATAGTGCATGCTGTAACTGTGTAATGCTGTAGTGTGATACACTAGTTAGGTAGGGATTCTATTCCAAGACATGGCAGTGTGTGTGTGTGTGTTTGACAGTCAGAGCCTGTGTGGAGGTGGCTGTGAGTGTCAAACTACTAGACATATTGGTGAGCGTATTTTGTAGTTTTCCTATATGGTGTCCATATTATATATCACAATGTCCATCTCACGAGGAGCACAAATGGCAGTCAGCCAAGGGACTGTGTTGGCAAGCTATTCCCCTACATCTGGCAAAAGGCATGGTGAATAAAGTATGCAACCCTACTATTACCCGGAATACATTCTGAACCCATGTGTCATACACAAACATACTTGCCTAGAATATCCCGCTATGTTGCTAGTGCCCTGCACATTGATGACAGATAGTAGGCATGATGTAAATGCAGTGGGCTGCAGAGGGCATGGCACCAATAGGCACATAATTGCAGACAATGTGCCTTCACTATGTTCCTCACTGGATGCCTGCAACATATGTGGTGCCATCAAATGTGGTCCACAGAGGCCATACAATGCCTTACACATGTGCCCTGTATGGACCGATGCCACTGACACCAGGGGATACCTGTATCATGCTATCAATGCAGGAACAGGGTCAACCTGATGTCTATAAGCAGGTCCTGCCACACCAGGCCAGTATTGGCATATCTGAGGATAACAGTCTGTGTACACAACATGTGCCAGCAAACCAGGTACACTTGTACATGTCACTGTACATTATTATGGGACGTGCACATCCCAGGCAATGTCCATGTCAATGACTATCAAACACAGACATTGCATGCATTGCAAATCTATGGCCATACACAATGGCAACCAGAATGTCAGGACAGTTCATACAATACCCATCTGTGTGACACTACAGCCCTGTGCCACACTGCACACCATTGTTGGGTGGCATGATGCCAAGGATTACCCCTCACCCAGCTTTGTACAGCCATCTTGCTCAGCCAACCACTACACACCCATGAAGCAATGCACACATGCATGTCAATACTGGCACCTTGTGTCTGCGTGTGGGATATGATGCTCCCAACCACAGTCACACTCAGTATAACTCCCATTGACATACCGACTGATGTCAGACACATTCACATTCCCTAGCCCATAGAACATGTGGATATTCCCTGTGGTGCATGTAGTACCTGTGCATTACTGCACTGTGGCAAACTAAGTAGTTAGGAAGTGTATTTGTGGGCCTGGCAAAGTGTGTCAATGAGAGTCCATTAGAGAGTGTGGTTGTGTTGATAATGACATCCGTTCATGTGGACAGCCATGTGTGCTACACCTAATGTATGTCTACTATATCTTTGTTGCAGATGTCACTCACCAGCACGCATATATGTTCTTACAGCACACCAATATGTCAGCTTTGTGACACATGGATTAACTGCATGCACTTGTAATAGTAATGACTAGGCAGTCAGGGGTTTGAAACCCTGTACTGGTAGGTGTGTGACAGACGATGATTAGGTTTTAGTCTCCAAGCCCTTCTCTGATGTACTTTGCCTCTGTCTGTCCATCCCACACACTCTCTGGTGGAAGTGGAGCTGTACACCTACTCAGCAGCAGCTTGTGCTTTGTAAGTGATGGTCATGATTAGGTGATGGCCTCTGCACCTATTGCAGTCCTCCTCTAGCTGATTGCATGTGGAACAGCTGTGATGATGTTCCCATAGCCAGTCTCATAGAAACACAGTACAATATCATATAGGTTCATAGGTTGGTACTAGGCTATTGGCCCTACGGCCTACGCAAGCCTAGCCATAACAATTCCCAATTCCCTGGATATTTCTTCCTACAATATTTACTTCTCTGGGCCCCTGTCTAGCAGGGCAATTGACATGATCCCCAGTTTGAATTTCCTATCTCCCATCCAATCATCAAGGTTCTTTTTGAAGAGGACCAATGAGGCGCTCTGCTTGACATATATGGGCAGTCTATTCCAGAGTATCGGGAGTCTCTGGGTCAGGAATCTATCCGTCCAGCAGGTTTTGTTCATTGTGATGACAAGGTTTAGATCCCTGGAGTAGGTGATTCTGAGGGATTGGGATTTCTTTAAGTGGAGCATGTCCAACAGCTCAGGATTTGACATGGCCTTGTATGTTAAGCAGAGATCGCCTTTGAGTAGACAATATGCCACAGAGTATAGCTGGAGTTTTTTAGACTGTCAGCATATGGCATCTGCTTTAGGCCTGTGTTTCTTTTAGTGAGGTATTTCTGTGGCCTTTCTAGCTGTTGCAGATGTCTTGTGAGGTACATACCAAACGGGGCATTATACTCTGTAATGGGTCTAATGAGGGATGAGTACAGTGGGACAATGACCTCCATGGTGGTGTTTGCCCATGACAGTCGCTGTGAGTGGTACCTGGATCTGGTGTTTGGTAAATGGCATCACAGATGATATCTGCATGTTCCTCAGACAACATACACAGTGGGAAATAGCCTAAAGACAGGAGGGTGATGTACCAGACATGACTACAGCATGTAAGTGTAGCTGTGCTTCATTGAGACTACTGCCAGTTTAACAAGTTGTGTGTGGTAATGGCTATTCTCCATGTTTTAAAACTGACAAGACAGTGCTCTGTTTGTGAGGGACCCCCGTCTGTAGGGCCATCTGTGGACTGGTCAGTGTGCGGAACCATTTGTTTCCTGTGTTACTCACTGAACACACATATGTGAACTGCAGGAGTATAGTGTGAGGATTGCAGTCAGTACATGGTAATAGTGATGAGTTACTGTCATCGCATCCCTGACTGGACATATGTCACATGAAACAGTGGTATGACAGACACTGTCTGGGATTCTCAGTGACATGCCAATAATGGGCCACTGTTCATAGCTGCAGTCACAAGTCTTCTACACTTTGTACAGATGTCATGCAGTATATATGCATGTGTTGTGTTCCCTCTGCAAAAGAATACCATCTGTTGTGTTGGGTTGATGGTCATATCTATGCATGCTGTTATAAGTAATCCTGAATGTTGTTGACTATTACTAAGCCATATCTGTGTTTAAACTGCAACACCATAGGCTGTATGGGTTTGGAGTTCCCGGCAGAACCTCCTGTCCCACTTCAGCTGGCCATGGCACCGGGCATCAGCACATCTGGGGCCACCTTGGACCTCCATCTCTGTTGGCTCTTCACCACCTTCTGGTGGAACCACCACTGAGGATGGGGCTTGTCCCCCCTGGCAGCAGGTACAGACAGGAACATGTCCGCTGTCTTACAGTCCTGGATGTTGTGCGTAGGGGGCTCAGTAAACAGTTTTGAGGCCAGATATGCCAGCTCGAGGGCAGAGTGTCACATTTACAGGGTAAGCCTGCCCCTCCTAGACAGCCCCAGCACTGCCACCTTTGTGGCTGTTTTGGCGCAGTGGTGGCTGCCCATGTCTGAGGACCTCCTTCCCACTGTTTCCATCTGGGGGCTCATGGGCTTGTGACTGCCGAACACCCCTCCCCATCCAAGGTGTATCCCCCCACATGTACCGACCCTGTATGCTGTCTTGTCTGTCATCCTACCCAACCTATCCTCCATGAGCATACCTACTCTCCTTCCCCCACATCCCACTCTCACCCTACGGAAACAAAAGGACAATCGATGCCTAGAACAACATTTTCCCCATACATAGCTGTCCATTTCACACGTGTCCACTGGACACATGTAACCCTATTAATATGCATCACAACATACTCCAGTTGTCCTCACCCGTCTCTCAAGCACACGATCCTGGTATGCACATGACTCCTAAAGGTTCCAGGTACACGTGATGCAGATGACCCCATTGTACACACAACACTATCGATCCCTCTATGGTTACCCCATTTACCTTTTTCATGATCATGATGTCGCACACAGAATCTTGCAAGAGTACTGTTCTCACATAATGATTGGACAGGAACTGTTGTGTTAATGTAAATAAAATGCACAGAGTGATGTATTTGGCCAATGTACAAATGTTTGCGTGCATTAATGACACATGTCTGTCTGAGGGAGTCTTGATATTACATAGGACAACACCAGCATTGCTGGTGTTTCCCTTTTCATTCCTTTGTAATGCTTTGTTGTCACATGGCATGTTCTTGATATATCTATATATATATATATGTATGTATCTATATCTGGACAGAAACACACACACATACATCTACATGATGAAATACATTTCCTATACTGTTGAATGACTGCGCTGGATGATATGTTTGTGATAAGATCTGATGTCTGTATATCCGCCATGGCTTAGTGGTAAATCACAATAGTTGTGTGCAGGGTCTTGGTTTTGAGCCTTGCAGAGGCCATTTATTTTGTTGCTGGGCAGAACAAGGCCATTGGATACAGAGTGATTAAGGCACATTAAAGCAGTTGTGAGTGTGTGTGCGTGCGTTTGCGCAGAGCTAAGCAATGCTAACCTCCGGTTGCAGTTTCTTACACTCAGTTGACCTCTACATTGCTTCACCAGTGTAATACTCACATACTGGCAAGCAAACAGGCTTACACCCACTTGCTCCCACACTTGTAAATGCACTGCATTTGGTGTTTGTATCTGACACTCACAGCCCTGGGTGGGAGTGAGGACTACGATATTACCTTGTGATGCCTATTACATCGGATTACATGCCTACAGTATCGAGAATGGCTGCCCATTAGGCAAAAACATGCCGTTCGTCTGTATGGAATCCGCAGCCTGTCCAGAGTTTGATTCATATTATTGGTGTGTTCCTCTTACAGTTTGCACCTGCCTGGCTAATACATGGGAACTGACACTCTTCAATACAAACAAGTAATTGGGTTTTGGAACCCACATCCTTCAGCCGAGTCATGCTGTTGCATACCTAATATTCTATCATCTTTCTAAGGTTGTCAGTGGAATATGTACTTTCTGTCCCTATTAGACCTCTCATACGATTGGGGAAAATACCATCTGAATAAGGGACACAGCATAACAACATCAGGGACACATTTAAATTATTAGTGCTATTAACCTGACACATTGACAAACTCAGAGCATATGAATTCATACACATTTTCTGAGGTAAATGATGTTTATAACTCTTAATTGTTGTCATTATTCATTATGTGTAATTCACCAACTTTCCTCCAAAAGTCACTAGTTTTAGGAGGGATTAAGTGGGACAGAGTTAGAAATTGAGTCGAAATCAGGGACGTCCCAAAAAATCGGGGACAGTTCAGAGGTATGTTCCCTATTTGTTCCCCCAGTGGTTTATGTCCTGTCCAGTGGATTTGCTCATAGGGGTTGAGAGGTATGGGAGTCAGCCATGCCTATTTTGGAATATTACTTACATCCCTGGGGCAGTCCTAATATGACTGTGCCAACCAACATCTGCACGCCTAGCCCATATTTGCATACCCATGGTTCCCCCACTTGCCCCTCCTCTACAGCACTCATTCTTACTGTGGGTGCAGGTGGGGTATAAACACACCACAACATACTGGCCACTCTCCGCATGTAGAGACACATGTATGTTGTGTCGACCCATGTGTTGTCAGGCTTGCACAACCTATTGGTCCGTGTACATCTACAGCCTGGTTTGATGAATCATTACTGGGACTGACTGCAAAGATCATTAATTTTTGGGTGTCCCACAAAGGACATTGATGTCTATGTTTCAAGACTAGACCTGGCAGGTCTCTCCCACTTGTAGTATCCTGCCAGTGGTCTGGGAAGCAGTGGTGTGTTTACTTTTATCGTGTGTCTGTATGTCTCACTGGCCTAGCTGGGGGGGGGGGGTGATACTATATGTTACACGTTTGTTTTTTGGACCCCTCCATCCCATATGCATGGCCTGTGAACATATGTAA
>NC_056735.1:1945515820-1945573320 GCF_019279795.1 Protopterus annectens | reverse complement strand
ACATTACCCTCTTCCTTAGCGTTAGGGGCCTTGCACATATGTTGTCCCAACCCATGTATTCTCAGGCTCTCCCACCATTTATTCCTTGAACATACCTGCCCTTGCTTGTGTAATGGTTGGATGGCCAAATAGCCTATCAGTTTTTGGGTAGTCCCACCAGGGACTACCCTCTGTGTGTAAAGTAGACTTAGCAGATCAACAATGTTACTTCCACTGGTAATATCCTGCCTGTGGTGTGAGTAACAGTGCTTTCTTCACTCCTGCCCAGCTTGATATGACATACGCTGACAGCGCTATATAATACTGGGGTTGCTGTTGATTCCCTTCTCATTCCTTTTGTATACTTTATTGTTACGCCATTCTTTCTTCATATATATGTATATATCTATATATATATATATATATATATATATATATATATATATATATGTATATATATATTTGTATATAAATATATATATATATATATATATATATATATATATGTATATATATATATATATATATATATATATATATATATATATATATATATATTTATATATATATATATATATATATATATATATATATATATATATTTGTGTATATATATTATATATCTGTACATACTTAAATACATTTCCTATGCTGGGTACTGCTTAGACCCGCGCAAGCACACTCAGACTTGCTTACTGGTACTTATATGTGTTTACTGCTGCTTATTTGTGCTTACACCTGCTTACTAGTGCCTTATTCATTATGACAGTGCCACTTTGCTTGAATGATATTTAAGTTAATTATCTCATGCGATACTCTTATGTCGGTTTTACAGCAAAACAACATACATTCCACATGCTATGTGCTATTGTTGGGCTTGAACCATGAATGCCTGTTCATTAGGCGGATGCTCTAAACACTACACTATTGACATTTACGTTGATTCCGCATGTTTTTCTCTATTTGAATTAATTTGATGTGTAAGCTATGCTCGGCGAAGGGCAGCGACGCGCAAACATGCTGCACTTTGCTTACACCTTCGATATTGCAGCAATTCAAATGTATAATAGGGACACGGGGAATCTAATTGTGAAAGTTCTAGGGACAGGGCTCAATATTTCATTACGTGCTTGTGTGTTTACTACTTCGATTTTATTTCACTGTTCGTTGACACTCTTGTATGCTTAGTATACATTTCATTATCCACGGACACTGAATTACTGACTTATTATTAGAGGCGGGCTTTACTATTAGACATAGTAGGTTTTGCAACTGTCGGGGCATGTTTACGCCACCGTAGAGCACTTGTACATACCCCCTGCACTCGCACACATTTCCTGTGCATGTCGAGGGTGCGGTGGCACGCCCTCATACATATTCATATGGCACTGCTGCACCATCTGTAGTGAGGATGCTCAGCGCAAGGCAAAAACCATCCTTCCGCCGAGCTTCTTGAATCCCGGGGACTGTCATTTTGGTTATTTTAAGTTAATATTCCTTAGCTTTGACTCTAACATCTTGATATTATTATCACAGAAATTAATTTCTGCCTGCTTTATTAAGCTATCTTCATTAAAATATAAAACAACTGCTGTGCAAAACCAAAGGCCAGATTCAATAAAGCCACAATATATATTCAAGAACATTCTTATCACATTGTTTGTGCTTTCTAGTCATTCAGAAATATTATACTAAGTGCACATGCAGACTACACTTTTTGGTAACCTTTATAAATCCTTGCCAATATTGAAAGCTGCAAGAATATCAGTGTGAAAACTAAAACTAGGAGGAAGATGGTGTGAGCTATGTCTGTGTTGTCTGTTCATTCCGAACAGTGTACACTTAGTGTGTACTTAGTGTAGGTGTTATTGAATCCTGGGGTAAATCTCTAAATATTTTCCTTTTGGACTCAAGTGGTGCAGACACTGCTAGGCCTTCGAGAAAAAGCTCCTTTCAATCCTAATTAAGTTCAGTTCTAATACCCTTAGACAACTTCCACCATGTGTCATGGCAAGACAACTTCGCTGCCAAAAATATGAACATTTGAGTTCCACTATTGCCACCCAAAGTAATGCAGAATATGCAGAGGGCAGGAGGTTAGGTCCTTGGAATCACTTCAATGACCACAGAAGTCTGATGGCCAACAGAAGGCCAGAAACTTAAACCATACCAGTTCTAGGTAACGGGTTAAACTAGAAAAATGCACACAGATCTGATTCACTAAAATTCACTAAATGCAATCTGGCCACGAGAGCATACAGGGAATATGTGGTGCTGCCCTAGCTGTAGGCTGTATCTATCCACACCCAGACAAGGACTACACAATGGACACTTTCTGAGATGAGTCTTTGGCCTAGCGCCCATGATCCCTTTCTTATCACTGTCAATGTGAAAATGTCTTAAACGCCCCTTAATCATAGTAACTATTATTGAAACAAAATATCCATTGAGACCCAACACACACACACACACACACACACACACACACACACACACACACACACACACACACAAGCACACATAGTATTTTGAATTTAGTGATTTTGAGATTCAAGATTTAGAAGTGAACCCATATATATATAGATATATATATATATATATATATATATATATATATATATATATATATATATATATCTTAGAAAAATATGTATTAATGTATATGTTTAGTGCTTATTAGAAGCTAAAAGGGTTAACACATTTCATTCTATTTTATGTACAGCTTAATTCTGTATGAAATTATAAGATGCTTTTTCAAACTGCAGCATGCTTTCTGAAATTGCAAGATGCCCTCTGACCTAGTATTTGCTAGCACAGCAAAATTCATGTTTATGCCTTTTGGAAATGTACTGAGAAGCAGGTGATTATCTGCTAGGTCAGGAAAATGAATGAATAGTAAATGAATAGAACAATACTGTTTTCTGTAATGTGAATGAATATGAACAATCAGCCCTGTTCATGTTATGAGAACATGCACAGCTGCAGAAAAGAAGAGATACATCAAACAAAGACTGCTTGAAGAAATGAACTGTAATCTGTACTTGCTTTGTGCTCGAATTAGCCATAGTACCTTGAATGGTAACATTGCATAGTGAGAAGTTGTATCTGACCGGTGGTCATCAAGGCCACATTGTTTCTCTTAGGAAGTTTTTTTGTAAACTTGATATGCCAGCAGAAAATCATGGACAAACAGCTGCTGTGAAATAATATTAAAAGAACTTGTGATTTATTACGTCAGTTTAGTAGGCAATACCTTGTAAGAAATGTATAAGAATAGCTTCACTTCCTGATTCTAGTTAGACAAACTCTGTATTAGCATGTTTTTGTCTCCTTGCTGCAAGATTAAAGTGCCTTAACCTGAACCTGCCATGTGTTGATCATTTTAAAGTTATTTTTCCTTTGACAGATTGGTCTGCCGGACCGGAAACTCTCACTTCGCCTCAGGTCAGATGGGCCAGGTGGCATGAAACTGTACGGGGAAGAAAACACATTAGTTCTTCTGCTTTGAAAGACCTCCAACTGAATTGTCGTTCAAAAGAGGCCAGCCACTTTTCTGATCTGCGAGTGGAGGACGAGTTGGTATATGAACCAGAGACAGTCAATCACGGAGTCTCAGGTAAGGTGAGATTTACCTTTTTTTCTGTTTTAGATCAGGGACTTGATTTAAAATATCTGTCAGGAGATTTGTTTTGTACAAGTCAGGGACAGAAAGATTGCAGTCTTGTCATAGATCAGGGAAACAGAATAGGTAAGACAGTTATTCTAGATAAACTGTGAAACAGAAAATCGTGGTACCACGTGAGAATAAAAAGGGTTACGTAACATTTTTTAACAATCAGAACAATATGGGTAATAAGTGCACAAAAAGTTCCCAAGACCCACGGCTAACCGAAGATGCAAAATATATGCAATTACAGCGTGCCGACAATGTTAGATACTATTCAAAATGGGTTAATAAATATGTATTTAATGGCAAATTAGAAAAATCCTCGCTTATTAAACTTGTCAAACAGCTTAAAGCTGATGCAAAAGGTCAGGTAAAAAAGCAATTTCAATTGGGTATTCCTCAGGCACTCAGGTGGATTGAGGAAACAAACCGTAGGGAGCAAAAAAGTAATAATTCAAAAGCTATTTTTCTAGATAAAGAAGACAATAATTTGGTAATAGCATCAGCCCCTCCACCCCCTCCGCTTCCTGCACCAGAATATGAAGCGAGTGGACAAGCTCGTCCATCTCCGCTATACCCAGCTGTTACTGCAAAGCCAAGACCATATGTTAGAGATCCCATTGAGACTAGGTCTCGAACACGTAACTTAAGAGGAGATACTGAGTTATATGAAATAAACAAAAATTCACGAGCTATGAGTGAAGAAGAGATATGTCCATTCATAGAAGCACCAAATCCTCAGGCAGGAAAGGCAGGACAGGACCCGACTCTCCTAGTATATAGACCGTGGACACCGGAAGAAATCCAGAAAGCCACAGAGGGAATTCCCCATCCAAAAGTTAATTTTAGAAAATTCTTAGAAGACTTACAGGGCATGCGGTTAAGTTATCATTTAAATGGAGAAGAAGTAGAAAAAGTAGTCAGACAAATCGTAGGTCCAGATTGGCACATGATCAGTGGCAACTGGAATCCCCGTGACGCAGAACACAAGCCACTCCCATATAGCAACGCAGAACTGGATAACAGAGTGAAAGGTCTAACAGACTGAATCTCTGAGAAGTGGAAGCCTAGGGCAGACTGGACTTGCATTAACAAATGCATCCAACAGGAAGGTGAAACTGTTGATAGATACTATGCTAGATTATTAGAGTGTTTTAATAACCATTGTGGAATGCAGGTACCTGAAGACCAAACACATGATTCCCCATATGAGCAGCAAATAAAGAATGCATTTTTGAAAGGCAGTATTTTGCCTATAAGCAGCTTTATTACAAAGCACATGATAGACCATCGTACAAATAGATTACAGTCACTACTTGAATATGCTAGGCATGCCGAAAGGCATTTTAACAGTAAAAAGAAAAAGAAAGCCCAAGTATTTGCTGTAGAAGACGGAGCAGAAGTTTATGTAGTACAGTCCGGAAAAAAGGGCAAGAAAAATGCCCAGGGAAACAAACAATCTGATAAATGATCAGAAGAGTTTGAAGAGAGAAAGAAAAGGGGTGAATGTTTTAAATGTGAAAAAAAGGGACATTTAGCAAGAGATTGCAAGCAAAATAAGAAGGTAGCCATGGAAGATAAGGAGGGTGAGGACTGACTATATGATAGTCAAAAATCACTAGAAGGGAATAACCAAGAAAAGACAAATGAAAATGTGATAGAAGGAATAGAGGATGTGATAGAAGAAACAGAGGAAGTACAAGAAATCACCGATGGTGAAGAAAGTAAAATTTTGGGCTTAGCATTATTGAGCCTAGAGCTCTATTTAGCAGACACAAAACCGGAAGTTACACTTCTGGTAGAGGGGAGGGAAGTTAAATTCATGTGTGACTCAGGGGCTTCACGAACCCTGATACATCCTTCCAAACTACCAGAAAATTCAGAATCACTTGATTACATATTAGTGAAAGCAGCTAATGGACAGCTGTATCGGGAGCCACTCTCCCATAAAATAGCAATAACTGACCCTGTTTCAGGGATGACCCAGAAAAGCAAAATTGTTGTTTCTGCAAAATGCCCATGAACCTTTTGGGTAAAGATCTTATGCAGATATTTGGCATAGCAGTAGTACCGACTATGCAGGGTATGGAAGCACAGTGACAAATGGATACTTTTGTGGTGCGACCGGAGGGTGAAACTTTTTATTGGTACAGCCAGGACTTAGTTACGACTGGTCCAGGGGCAGTAACCAAAGAACTGATGAATGTAGCCATCAGTAAGTCCCCCTCCCTTGACACTGATAAACAGCATTTGTTGCACTGTACTCTGTATTATTGTAGCACACCAGGACCTGATAAGGAATATGAGCAAGAACTGTTTAGAAACCATGCAAACAGTTTAGTATTACGTAATCTGTACTGGGACACAGAAGGGAACAGTGTAGTTAGCTGTTCATTACCCCAGGAATTCTTTGCACTTTATAAATCTAATCGACTGCCACATGTTAGTCTAACTAAAGACAAGAATGTGAAATGGGCAGATCTTGGAGAAAAAGTCACCAAGTGGGAAAAACAAACAGAGTTAGAATTGTCAGAACATGGAGTACAAAAGGAGAAGTTAAACTGGATAACGCAGACACACCCAGCTGTACACTTGCAGTCTAGCGAGGACAGCTGATTAGCACTCTTACTAGAAAAGGAAGAAAAAGCTTTACGGAGCATACCAGAAACTCTCTGGTCAAAAGGGAAATCAGATGTAGGACTAATTTGTACAGCAGGATCAGTTACTATTAAGCCAAAATCAGCATTTAGACCTCAAAAGAGACAGTATCCCTTAAGAAAGGATGCAGAAATAGGAATCAAATCTATAATAGCAGCTTTACTTAAGGAAGGAGTACTGGTAGAATCTCCCAATTCACCATGTAACACACCATTATTTCCTGTTAGGAAAGCAAACGGAGAATGGCATATGGTCCAAAACTTACAAGCTGTAAATGATGCAGTAATACCTAGAGCACCTACGGTGCCAGATCCACACATCCTGTTGAATGATTTAAAGTCTCAACAGAAGTATTTTTCTGTGGTAGATATTAGCAATGCGTTCTTTTTGATACCGATACACCCTGACAGCCAACATTGGTTTGCATTCACATTTCAGGGGAAAAGGTATACATACACACGACTACCACAGGGGTTTTGTGAAAGCCCAACAATATTTGCACAGGAGATGGCAAGCAACTTGGCAGGATTTAGCCCACCAAGAGGCAGCCAAATTTTACTTTATGTAGATGACATCCTGCTGGCAGCCCCCACCCAGCAAGAATGCAGAGAAGATACAATAGCATTACTACAATTTCTAGCCACTCAAGGACATAAAGTAAACAAAAACAAATTACAGCTTTGGAGAAAGCAGGTTAAATACCTGGGATATGTAATATCCAAAAAAGGCAGAACATTAGATGAAGATAGGAAAATAGCAATTTTACGAGCACCCAAACTGACTACCAAGAAGGAAATGATGTCCTTCCTGGGCATGACTAATTTCTGTCGGAGTTGGTTTCCAAACTATGCCTTGGAGTCTGCTCCATTGACCAACTTGATATACAAGAAGCCTATGGCAGCACAAGATTTATTGCAATGGACACCAGAAGCAGAATCAGCTTTCTGCAAACTGAAACAACTGATAGCGTCCTCATTAGTTTTAGGATTACCGAACTATCATAAACATTTTTTCCAAACTGTAGATTGTAAGCAAGGTTACATGACATCAGTGTTAACACAGCAACATGGAGATAAGCAACGCCCCATAGCTTATTATTCATCACAGCTGGACCCAGTGGCGTGATCCCTGCCCCACTGTGTACAAGCGGTAGTTGCAGCTGCAATGGCAGTACAGGCTTTGGCCTCAGTAGTGTTGTTCCACCCTCTCACATTGAGAGTGCCTCGTGCAGTCGCAATTATTTTACTGCAAGAAAAAGTAGCATACCTTTCTCCTGCTAGACATCTTTCCTGTATGACTATACTCTTGAGCCAACCTCATATGACAATTGAATGATGTACAACTTTAAACCCATCTACCTTGCTCCCGCCCCCTGTGGATGGCACACCACACAGCTGCCTGCAGGATATTGAGCAAAAGACACTGCCTAGAAAATATCTAATGGATGTTCCCTTGGATGATGCAGAGGTGACATATTACGTGGACGGCACATGTAGAAGGGGTCCTACAGGACAGAATCTAGTGGGGTATGCAGTAGTTTCTGATACTGAGATTTTAGAAGCGAAGTCTTTACCACACAACCTATCTGCACAAGCAGCAGAATTGATTGCTTTGACAAGGGCATGTACCTTGGCAAAGGATAAAAGTGTGAACGTTTTTAGGGACAGCCAGTACGCTTTTTCTACTGTACATGTTTTTGCACAACAGTGGAAAAATTGAGGAATGATAACATCTACTGGTAAACCGATTAATCATGCACAATTTATTTTAGATTTGTTAGAATCTATTCAGTTACCTCAGAAAGTAGCTATTTGTAAATGTGTAGCTCATACCAAGCAACAGGATAGGATTTCAAAAGGTAATGCGAGAGCTGATACAGCTGCAAAGCAGGCAGCTTCAGCTTCAGAAGTATTTATTTTGAGTGAGGAATTACAACCTTCTGAGATTTTAGATTTAGAAATGTTAAAAACAATGCAGACACTTACTACAAATGTAGAAAAACAGAAATGGATAAAACGAGGAGCAATTTTTGAGAAAGGGCTGTACATCTCCAAAGAAGGAAAACCAATTTTGCCATCTAACTTGTTTAGATATGCAGCTTTGTTGAGCCATGGGCAATGCCATGTCTCAACAGGGGGGATGGTACAGTTAGTGAACCAAGTGTTCACTGCATATGGATTTACAAACTATACAAAAAATTTTTGTGCAGCATGCCATTTTTGTAACAGGCATCATGCACATGGGGCACTGAAGCCTAAGCAAGGGAGTTTCCGAACACCACCGTATCCGTTCCATACTATCTGTATGGATTTCATAGAACTAAACAAATGTGAAAATAAGAAATATTGTCTTGTCATTATAGATATGTTTTCCAAATGGGTGGAAGCTTTTCCAACTAAAATTCCAGATGCAGCTACTGTTGCAAAAGTCCTTGTTAAAGAAATTATTCCTAGATTTGGCATACCGGAAAAGATCCACAGTGACAATGGCACACACTTTGTAAATCAAACCATGCAACAGTTGAGCCAATATTTCATAATTTCTTTAAATAACCATTGTGCATACCACTCCCAATCTGCAGGATTAGTACAGAGGCATAATGGGGTTTTGAAAAACAAACTTAGGAAATTGATTAGTGAGACAGAAGAACTGGGTGCACTGCCTGCCTCTGGCACTGTTGAGCATGAGAACTGTTCCAAATGCACAGGGGTTAACTCCTTTTGAAATACTGTTTGGGAGGGCATATTATACCTCAGTGGAAACTTCTCATGCCTGCAGACCAGGAGGCTGACAGTTCACTTGCAGAATATATGAGACGACTTTTAAGTAATAAACAACTTTTGCAGTTAAATTCTGTTTCAGATAAAGAACAAACCAGACCATCGGAAGCAGCAGTAGTCCCAGGCACGTGGGTCTGGGTGAAAGTTATAAAGAAAAACAACCGGACTACACTGAAGTTGGAAGGGCCATACCAAGTGCTACTGTCAACACCCACTGCAGTCAAGATCGCAGAGCAAGCATCCTGGATTCATCTGACACACTGTAACTTGGTTAAAAACTTTGAACTGGACAAAAAACTTGTTACTGTTACACAAGAACAAAATGACCAGATACGGAGCAAATAGAAATGATGAACAACCTCAGAAGTATTGCATGATCATTCTGTTGGCCATACTGATAACATTAATCTTTTTGTTGTGGCCTTTCCTTTTTCCAGCCACATGAGCTGAACTGAATAAATGTGAATCATTCATACACTGGCATCTGAACTTTAACACTTACTAAGCAATTAAATATATGTATGCTGAAACTTTTAATGTTTCGAATTGCTGGATCTGCACAGCTATATCTACAGCATACGGGGGATTATTAATGACTGCTGTCCCCCTAGGGGTCAATGAGACCTGGGAAAATTTGCTTTTTGATACTACGACTGTAAAATCACAAGACAAAATAGCATTGTACCAGCCTGTTACACAAAAGGGAATTGTATGTTTTTACAAAAATGATACTGTTCAGGTAAGTTGGAGTAATTGTAATGTGACTGTTCCTTACAAATGTTATACCAAAGCCAATAATGCAGGTTATATCTGTGATGCAAACTATGACTCATATCTTGAGTCGATCCATAAAACTATTGATGAGATACAACATAATCCTGTTCTTTTAAAACAACTATCTATTATCGATAAGAAAATGTTTCATGAAGGGCAAGTGTATATTAATACAAAGGTAGAGAATTGTTATTTTGTTTGTGGGAAAAAGGCATGCAAATGGTTACTTGAGAACTGGTACAGAAGTTGTTTTTTGGGTTACTTGGTTCCGGCCATACGACACACTGCAGTCTTGCCTCAGGGAAAAATTCGAAATGTCAGAGAGATCACCAAGAAAACTGGAAATCCAATCAGAAGGCCTGAAAATCCAGTGGGACTAATCAAAGCAGGCTGGGGAAACCATAATTCCGTGAAAAACAAAGACAAACTGACACACATGGACTTGAGTGACACTATTATATCGTGGGCAGGTATAGCCCCTGCATATGACGCAGTGAAATCGATTTTGGAGCTGAGAAAACTGTCCAAACTTCTCAAAGTAATAAGTAATGCAACTTTTTCTACTCTTGAATTAATGACTGATGAACTGAACGCTATGAGAACTGTGGTGCTTCAAAACCGCATGGCTCTTGACTTCACCCTAGTGGTGAAAGGTGGTACATGCGCTTTAATAAAAGAGGAGTGATGTTCGTATATTCCTGACAACCAGCATGAGATAAATGACCATCTTGAGGTGATTCAGCAAGTGTCAGCCATGACCAAACCAGGCCCAAGCCCACTGACGGACTTTTCCAGAATTTGTTTGGGGGGTGGGGTAGCATCCTAATGAACATCTGATTGCCATTTGTGTGGGATTACTCCTATTAGGAATGTGTGTTTGCTGTAGTATTCCCTGCATGAAAAGATTGATCAAAGATTTTATAGACATGTCAGTTTCTGAGACTTTATATCAAAGTACTGAAATTGAAGAACTGTTGAAAAAATGAAACACTTTCATAAGTTTAAACTGAATGACTCTCTTAACTGCAAATTCTGAACAGAAAGAGGTTAGGAGAAGAAGCAACTGTTTATGCTTTTAAAAATAGAATAAAAAGTATTAACGGGGGAAATGTTAGAAACATATGTATTAATGTATATGTTTAGTGCTTATTAGAAGCTAAAAGGGTTAACACATTTCATTCTATTTTATGTACAGCTTAATACTGTATGAAATTATAAGATGCTTTTTCAAACTGCAGTATGCTTTCTGAAATTGCAAGATGCCCTCTGACCTAGTATTTGCTAGCACAGCAACATTCATGTTTATGCCTTTTGGAAATGTACTGAGAAGCAGGTGATTATCTGCTAGGTCAGGAAAATGAATGAATAGTAAATGAATACAACAATACTGTTTTCTGTAATGTGATTGAATATGAACAATCAGCCCTGTTCGTGTTATGAGAACATGCACAGCTGCGGAAAAGAAGAGATACAGCAAACAAAGACTGTTTGAAGAAATGAACTGTAATCTGTACTTGCTTTGTGCTCCTATTAGTCATAGTATCTTGAATGGTAACATTGCATAGTGAGAAGTTGTATCTGACCGGTGGTCATCAAGGCCACGTTGTTTTTCTTAGGAAGTTTTTTTGTAAACTTGATATGCCAGCAGAAAATCATGGACAAACAGCTGCTGTGAAATAATATTGAAAGAACTTGTGATTTATTACATCAGCTTAGTAGGCAATACCTTGTAAGAAATGTATAAGAATAGCTTCACTTCCTGATTCTAGTTAGACAAACTCTGTATTAGCATGTTTTTGTCTCCTTGCTGCAAGATTAAAGTGCCTTAACCTGAACCTGCAGTGTGTTGATCATTTTGAAGTTATTTTTTCTTTGACAATATATATATATATATAGATACATATATATATATATATATATATATATATATATATATATATATATATATGTATGTGTATATACATATATATAAACAGACTACTTACAATAACAACTTGTTCTAATATTAGCTAAATAGTCTAGCTTACTCTAGCCAAAAAATATTGAAGCCATAGCTTTGTAACTAGAACAGTATACAGAGATTTGCAAAAAAATAAATAAATTAAAATAAAAGAAATAAATACAAAGACGTTTACACACTGAAGTCTAAGCAGGGCTGACTGTGTGCAGACAAGTGATTCAGCTGAAAATATATTAGATTTTTACTTATTTCCTATAGGAAACAGAGACAATTACCTCAGTTTTATTCACTCCTAAAAAGCTCAGCTGGAAGTAAACATGAGATTTGACATATTATTATTACTATTGACAACAGCTTCCTAAAATTAGATCAAAGAATGCCACTTTGATTAGTATTTCATCACGGATAGCTGGCTGTTTATATCCTCAAATAAGACTTTCCTGTATTTATACAATTAACACAGACACACATTTAAATATTTAACAGAATATTGTCCACTGTGTTGATTCATTAAGCAAAGTATAATAGGTCCAATGGTATTCAATCCTTTTTAAAGTTTTATGTATGGAACATGTATAATTAACCAATTACTCTGAAACATTTGCATTTCCTTCTTCAAAAGGAAGTGTCTTTGCATTTTTTTTTAAAGATATAAAAATAATTGATTCTGCTAATCCTTTCAGCAAACTGTTCCAACAAACCAGAGTTAGTTTTGCAAAAGACTTCTTTCTATGATGCAGCTCAGAAGGTGAAATGGCCAGTTAATTTCCTTTCTGTTACTAATTTGGTTTCCAGTGGTGGACAATAGTTGTCATTTAGTAATCTGAAGATGAATGTGTTTAAACATTGTGATGCTACTGTTGACGTTTTCATAAATATGATACTGTGGTGCCCCTGCTGTTAACTTAAAGAATAAACAGTCATATTTTGTTTCCAGTAGTTTGTGAGTTACTTCTGTCTGAGAGCAGTGTATTAATATTTAGCACATATTCTAGTGCAGGAATTAGTATATTTACTGCTCTGGGTCTACTTTCCATTTATGTAAATATGCTTGCTGTTTTAAAAAACAAAAGTTTAGTTGATTTGTTTATCTGATAAGGTTGGCTTCTGTGTGTGAGATACAAAGCAAATATTCTGAGCTAAAATTAATATTTTAAAATATTATTTTATGTTGCATGTTTCAGTGCATCCCCAGTTGGGTGAATAACATTGATGAGCTCATTTATTTTTAGTTGTGATGCACCAAACAGCATGACAATTGCTTTGTTTGTGGTAATACTCACATTGTTATTGGTTAGCCAGTTCCACATAAGCTCAAAATCATCATATAAAGATTTATTAAAATATATTAATGTATTTCTTAATTTATTTTTGAACAGGAATCATGTTGTTTGCATAAAGTGCACAAGGAAGATAATTTATATGAGGATGTTCCCATTGTTTTTAATAGAAACTAATAGAAGTCCTAGTACTGACCCCAGAGGTATTCACTTCATAATGAATCTCATTTGTGTCTGAATGCTGTCCCCAACAATCCTAAATGTTCTATTTTCAATGTAGTCTAAGAAGCATTTTGTGTCTTCTTTAGGATAAACAAAGGTCACCATATTATGTAGCACACTTTATATCAAACAATATTGCTACAGTTAGAAACTATATATATATATATATATATATATATATATATATATATATATATATATATAGATACATATATATAGATAAATATAGATATATAGATATAGATAGATATAGATACAGATATATTTGTATAGCCCCATATATCTGTTAATCAAAAGCATATATTACTGCATCTAAGCAGTGCAGAACATAAAATATGAAAGCCATATTTGTAGCAGTGTTAATACTTGTGTCTGTGGCATGTTACTATAATAAAATTCTGGGTATTGAATGTACTTATGTAGCAGAATAAATGGCATAGAGGGAGAGGCATCATCAAATTTTCCTTTACTAGGAGGAGGGGAAGACAATGTTATTCATTTTATACATTTATAGTTAGTAATTTATTTAGAGCTACTTTTGGAAATATTTTGGCCATCCCAATCTGTTTAGCAGGATAGCAAAATATTGCTGTTTGTCCAGAAGGTTTTGTCTGAAGTTTCCTGATATCAGATGCCTTTGCACCTATTTTCATTTTTAGGATCTGATTTTCACTCTTGCCATTGTTTATCTCTTATGTTTATTTACTTCCTGAAGTCATTGGAAAGCCAGGAAGATAAAGTACATCTCAGTTTTACTTTCCTAAGTGAACGCATCATTTCCTGTCTAATGGTTAACACATAAAAGATGAATAATAGTGGATGCATGGTCACTACATGCATGTATGATGTCCTTTCTAAATCTCTATTTTTGACACTAGAGCAGCTTCTGGCAATTTGGTGATTGTCCTTTTATCTACTAGTTGATGTGGCAATTTTAAATATTCTAATGAAGATGTTGCAAGTATTGCTTTTTAGTCACTTAATGAATGGGGGGGACATACAATATGCACACTTTGTCAGGCATATTAGTTAGTATGACATGTAAGACTGAGTTTTGCTTACTTTTTTGTATTCTGTCTTGTGATCTTTGTAATTAGTTGAGCTAGTGTATAAGAAGCCATAGTTTAGTAAACTTGAGGCATGTATTGCTATTTCTAGTTCATATTTATATCTCTCATTGTTCTAGGTTTGTGATTTTTAAGCTTCAGCATCTTATACACTGTAGCTAAAATTATATAGAGTAATGAAGGGATGTAACATAAATAACAACAAACGATACTTTTGCTTTTCTTCCAATATTACTTCAGTTAGTCCCCCAGATTTACAAAGCCCTTTATAGCATGCAGGATTAGTTTAAGAGCTATTTTCGGCAATATGGCCGACGTGCGATCCAGGAACGAGCTCCCGGGATGTGCACATGAGCTCTTAAGCTAATCCTGCACGGACTGAGCTCCTGTATGCAAATTACCCTCATTTGCAGGTGAAAAACATGCAAATGACAGTAATATGTGATCCAGGAAGCTGGCAGCTGTCCGTGCAGGACGAGTGCAGTGTGCCAAAATGTACTCGGTTAGTAACCGAATACAGTTCTGCAATCTACAAAAATGGAGCTATGACAGCTTCAAATAAAGGCTGCATATCATTGAGGAAGCATGCCAATGTCCAAGTAGAAGGCCATTGGCACTGCAAACTCTATAAAAAAAATAAACAACTTTTAATTTACTTTTCGTCGAGCTTGCCTGATTAAGCATAGGGCAATGACGTGCAAACAGGATAGGGGGTAAAATAATAAAATAATAAAATAAACCTAAAATAAGCATGCTAACGAAAATCAGTATTCTGCCATACAAGTCAATGAAAGGCAGAAGACAACCTGGCCAGTGAGTAATGGTTGCTAAAGGGGAAGGCTCTGTGTGGGACATGAAACTATGCATTAGCAGGCAATCCTATGCAAATGAGGGAAAGGTTAGTGAATCCTAGATTTTCCCAGGGTGTGAGGCAGGTCCCAAGAGTGTAAGAGTATAAATAGCTGGGTACAAGACTAGGATATAGGTAACATCATGGGCGTGTGTGTCAGGCATACTGTAATTGGACTGGAGACCTGTGGCTCGGGATTGATCCTAGCTTAGCACAGCTAAGCTAGGGGTCTGTCTAAACCTGCCTAGCACTCTTTAGAAAGTGTAAGCAGGTGTGCCCACTGTGCACCGGGTTTTTTAGGAAGAAAAAGGAAGTTAAACCAGGAAAAAGCAGCTCTGTGCACATTTGGGAACTCTATTTGTGCAGCACACACAAAGGCCTAAACAGGAAGGCAAGGGGAAGGGAAAACAGTAGTAGGAAGGTAATCAAGGAGTACTAGCTGAGCTGCCAGGTGAAATGTATCAGAATCAGCTAATCACACAGGAAGCAGACTAGCCCAGCCCAGAACACCACTATAAACCAAGAAAACACCTACCCCCCACCTGTTTTTTCCACACTCTACACCACCAGTGGATACAAGCGGGGACATTTTAAAACCAAACCTACAAAATGAGAAGGGCTGCAGCAGGCAACATAGAACAACATGTGCAAGAGGCTGAGGGAGGTGAGGATGTCAATGCTGCTGAACAACCCACAGTGAGGAGACAGAGAAGAGTGTACAGACCCAGTGTAACCTACCAGGGGCTACATGAGCTGGAGATAGTGGAGCGCAAATCGATGAACTGTGTAGGCCACACCTGACACACCACACTGGTTGAGGGAAACCCATCCCAGTGGATAGCAAGGTCTGTGTAGGCCTAGGTATACTAGTCACTGGTACCTTTCCAAACTACAACTGGGGATAACATGGGCATCTCACAGGCATCAGCATCCAGAGTATTCCACCAGTTCTAAATGCCATGTCAACACATGCCAGTGAGCACATATATTTCCTTAACACATGTGAAGTGTTGACCCGCAATACGCATCTCTTCCACCAAATAGCTAACTACCCTGGGGTAATGGGTGCTATAGACTGCACGCACTTACGCATCAAAGCACCATCTGGTGAGCATGGTATGGCCTACATCAACCACAGGGGCATCCCCTCCATCAACTGCCAGGTCGTATGTGATGCCCAGGGCATTCTGCTGAATGTGTGTGCTGGCTGCCCTAGAAGCTATGACGATTCACACATATGGCAACTGACACAGCTGTACCACAGATTTGCCGATGTGGACATCCCCTACGGTCACCTAGTGGGGGATGCTGGGTACCCACTGGAGCTGTGGCTGATGACACTCATCAGAAATGCACACACACCTGAACAGCAATGCCATAATGATGTACACACACAGGCCAGACATATAATAGAGCATGTGTTTGGGATACTCATGTCATGGTTCCGGTGTCTGGACACATCTGGTGGAGCCCTGCAGTATCACCAGCTACATGTACCCAAATAGTAATGGTATGTACTATGCTACACAATATGATCCTGCAGAAGCAGCTGCAGCAGGAACAGCATGGGTCAGGGCCACACAGCCCACCACCAATGCCAAGGCCTGTACAGGTACAGAGTGACTTGGAGGAGTAACAACCTGAGCCTGCTCCAGTAGGCATAAGGGGGCATGCCCAGTATATCCTGGCCTTGGCAAAGAGGCAACACATAGCATATGCACTGAAACAGTAGGGCCCCAGGGAATGACACCTCTCTCTGACTCACACAGACAGTAAAAGGGATGCCAAACATGACACTACCTATGCCCAACCATGTATAGGCAGTGTACTATGTGCATCCAACATAGGCAGCCCTCCAGCACCATCCTCAAGTCCAGCACACCCTCAAGGTAAGTTAATCAACCTACCAATTGCCAAATGGAGTAGAATGTGTTTTTACCTGTAGCTATGGTATGGATGTGAACATGCAAGGGAATTGGGTGGGCAGATGTCAAGGCAGCAGAGAGTAGACACCCATAGTGGTAGCATGAAATTTGTAACACATACTGGAGTCAGCATAGTAGCCAGTACTACACAGGATGACAAAACCCATTGCAGGAAATGGCCTGAGTGACAGGGGTGTCCATAAGAACCACACATACCAGTCAGTCACATACCCAACAACAGACTCGACCAGCAGGACACGTGAAGACAAACACAAACAAATGCTGTACTATGGCCTCCGAATGTGCCCTATGGTTAATCCCTCCCCCAGGCCTATACAGACAGACTGCAGCAGGCCAGGCAGTTGGATGTAAGTTGTGAAGGCTAGGAAGTCAGACACTAATATGTAGGTAAACAAAGCTAGGATCTGTACTACACTAGTAAGCCCTAGCCAGCAGGATAGGTAAGACTACAGACTGAAATGGAGTACCTGACATACCAGTACAGTCCTAATAAGTGTGTACAAGTGTCAGGTGTGCCCCCCCATCCAACGTACACATAGAGTAACAGTCAGGTGTGCCCCCCCACTCCTGTGTAGAACAGTAGAAACAGTCAGGTGTCCCCCCCCCTGCAATACAGAAATGTAGCAACAGTCAATGGCAAATGACCAATGGATACCCTGCAGACACAGCATGCTTCCTGTCGGTGTACAACAAAAGGTCAGCACTGCAGTACAAGCAACCTGTAAGTGATCCACACATACAACACAGATGGCCATACTGGGCATTCTCACACACTTTGAGGAATGAAGGCAATGTCAGTCAACAACATACTGAGAGGTCATACTGGGCATGCTCACACACAAACACATGAAGGCCATGTCTGCAAACACCAGTGGAACAGACATATCTGGAAGTTGCAGTTCTCATTGAGGACATATGTCAGTATGCACCACTCCTGCCTTGCACACACAGTGGATAGGAATACAGACAAATATGTAAGGACAACACACTATAATAAGCCACAAGTACATGGGCATAGATGTGTGGAAGAAGGTGACCATGACAAGGAGCCATGTGGCCCTGTCCCAACTGGCACACAGCCAAAGTGCCCCAACACATGAAGTGCAGATGTAACCCACTGCTGATACTAGCCACCAGTACCTGTCAGCAAGACAGACTATGTGGTATATGTGCCAGCTGTGCAACAAGACTGTACAAGGAAGCAGCAATCTAGTAGCTGTATACATGCACCTGTGACATATGACCCATGTGTTCCTGCATGTGGCATGTCAACCCCTACATGAATGTGGTATGGCCCATGCACACACTGCCCTTCCCATAGCAGTAGTATAACCAGCCTGTTGAGGTCATCCAATGTGAAATACACCTTTGGGAGAGATATAGCTCAGTAATATGCATGAAGCGTCCCATAACTGCATACTGCTGTAGTGACAGAGTAGTTAGGTAGTAGTACTAACCCCAGACCTGTCAATTGTGTGAGTGTGTGTTTGTATGTGTGCCTGTCTGCCTCTGACTGTGTAGAGTGAAATGCTTGTTAGGCTACTCACACTCTGTGCAATACATATATTCAACTTTGCCAAGGCTGTGGATGTCACTCACCTAAAAGTACACCTCTGGGAACATAATAGCCCAGTAATCACCATAGTGTGTCCTGTAAGTGCGTAGTGCTATAATGTGATAAACTAGTTAGGTAGATGTTCGAACCCCAGTCCTGGTGTCTGTGTGTGTGTCTGGCTGGGTAGAGAGCAATGCTTTTTAGACTACTCACACTCCATACAATGCAAATACTCTACTTTGCCAAGGCTGCTGATGTCACTCATCTAAAAGTACACTTCTGGGAACATGATAGCTCAGTGATTGCTGTAGCTCATCCTGTAACTGCGTACTGCTGTAGTGTAATAAAGTAGTTTGGTATGTGCTTGAACCCCAGCAATGGCATCTGTGTGTGTGTCTGACATGGTAAAGAGCAATGCTTTTCAGGCTACTCAAGTTCCATACAATACAAATACTCTACTTTGCCAAGGCTGCTGATGTCACTCAACTAAAAGTACACCTCTAGGAGCATAAAAGACCAGTAATTGGCATAGCGCGTCCTATAACTGCATGCTGTTGTAGTGTGATAAACTAATTAGGTAAGTGTTCAAACCCCATTCCTGGCAGCTGTGTGTGTGTGTCTGAGTGGGTAGAGAGCAATGCTTTTTAGGCTACTCACACTCCATACAATACAAATACTCCACTTTGCCAAGGCTGCTAATGTCACTCACCTAGAAGTACACCTCTGGGAAATTGATAGCCCAGTAATCGCCGTAGCATGTTCTGTAACTGCGTACTGCTGTAGTGTGATTTAGAATGGTGGTAGTATTACATCTCCATCCATGCCAGTTCCGGATGTGATGTGTGTGTCTCAGTGTCTGTGTATGAAGCAATGCATTATAGGCTACTCACTCACAGTACATTACAAATGCCCTACTTTGGTAGTCCTGCTGATGTCATTAATTGTGAAATACACCTTTGTAGAAGATATACTTCAGTAATGTCCGTGGCGCGTAATATAACTGCGTAGTGTTGTCGTGTAGTAAACTAGTTAGGTAGGGGTTCTACTCCCAGACATGACAGGTGTGTGTCTGTTTGTAACTCGTATCTTGTGTAGAGGTGGTTGTGAGTGTGTGGGCAATGTGGAGGGTTTTGTTAATTTCATTGATGGTGGCCCTACTATATATCACAATGTCAACCATACAGGGATAACAGATGTAAATGGCTGAGAGGCTGGGGTGCAAAGTCATACCCATACATGTGACATCAAGGCCTGCCAATCACAGTTAGCAATGCCGCTGTGCCTTCACATGTGACTCACAAAGGACATACCATGCCTGACAACATGGCCTATATGGACAAATGTCACTGACATTAGAAAATGCTGTTAGCATGCTGTCAATGTAGGTGCAGGGTAAATCTGATGACCAGTACCACTCCCTGTCACACGTGGGCAAGACTGGCACATCTGATAATAAGCTGTGTTCACAGCATGGGCCAGACACCCCAGGTACAGTTCCACATGTCACTGTACATGCATGTGGGAGGTGTGCACATCGCAGACACCATCCAAGTCATGGACTAGGGAACACATACATGGCAAGTGATGCACAGCATTGGCCAAACACAATAGTCACCCAGGTGACTGGAAGACGGATGCAATACCCACCTGTGGTGGCAAATGCAGAAGCTACAGGCCTGTGCCACAATGCAGACCATTGTCATGTGGGCTGATGCTAAGGTATACCCATTGCCTACCCTTGTATAGCCTGCTGTCACTGTTGGCCACCACACACCTATGCAGACATGTACCCATGCATGTCCGAACTGGACCCTGCATTTTTGTGTGTGTGTTTTATGGGGCGTATGTCCACATCCACATGCACTACTCCCCCCAGTGCACAGTGAAGCATGCTGCCTTATGTCTGACACCCCCCTCATACTCACTGCTTATATGACCTCCATATCACCCATGTGGTGCATGTGTTTCCTGCACATTGATGTGTTGTGGCAATCCCACTAGTGACGGGTTGCACTCCTGGCCCTTCCAAGTGTGTTAATGTGTGTGTGTGTGTGTGTGTGTGTCCCTGTGTGAGTGTGCCTGTGCTGACGCTGGCACCTGTTCATGCAGACAGACACATGTACATCATCTACTGTATATCTACTGTATCCCTGTTGTAGATGTCACTCACCATCACATATGTGTTCTGAGGGATCCCCACCCGATAACCCATTTGGCACATCCAATAACAGCATCGAACTGTGACAGTACTAAATAGCTTTTGGGTGTTTGATACCCTGTGCTAGTAGGTATGTGACACAAATATGCATTGGTTTTACCCTCCCACCCCTCCCTGACATGTATTCGCCTTTGTCTGCTGCCCCCACTCCCTCTCTGGTGGATGTGGAGGGCCACACCTGCATTGCTTAGGCAGCAGCATGTGTATTTAATGTGATGCTCATGATCAGCTGATGGCCTCTGCACGAATTGCAGCCCTTCCTTAGCCAATTGCATGTGGAACAGTTGTGGTAACATTCCCATAGCCAATTGCATGGAAATTCTCTCCAATACCTGAGAGCAGACTGATGGTGTTGGCCCTTGTCTGTCACTGTAAGCAGGAGCTAGAACTGTCATTTGGCAAACAGCATTTCAGATGGGTTGGGGATTTACCTCTAACAACATACACTGTGGGAAGAGGGCAACAAACAGGAGGGGGATGTGCCTGACCTGACTACGAACTGTAAGTGCTGCTATACTGCATATGGAGTAATGTTGGATTAACAGTGTTTGTCTGGATATGCCTGTTGTACATGTCACAATACCTGCCATGTCAGTTCCATGTATATCAGGAATCCCCACCTGCAGGCTCATCTGCAGACTGGGCAGTGTTTTGCCTTTGGTGTCATGTGTTAGCCACGATGCATCTATCCGTGGAATGCAGAAGGTAGTGTGAGGATTGCAGTCTGTTGATGGTGAAGGCCGTGACAGTTACTGACTACATATCCTTCATTGGATATATGTTGAAACAAACACCATTACAATAGTAGATTAATGAGGGTATCACAGCAACATGTCTATACTGCCCTGTGTATGTGCTGTCAGCCACACCTCTGTCAACCTTTTTACATATGTCGTACATGAAGTGGTACATATGTGCTGTACACCGTAAATAGTGTCATCATATCTGATAACACGCCAGTAATATATCAGAGTGCTACACATGTCATGTACAGTAGGGGTTGCACTTAATGCCATACCTTGGAAATTCTGTGGATGTTTGTACAGTACTGAGGTCTGTGTAGTGATGGTGAATGTCGGCAATGTGTGTGTATTGTTAATATGTACTATGGCCTGTGTACAGACTGTGGTAGATGTCATTGTTCTAGCTCCCCTTCTATCTGTTGTTACATGATGCCCCACTGTATAGTACCATTTTACCTTACATGTGTGTAGGGCCATACACATGTGTCCCATACCATAGACAGCCATCAGACCAGACTGTGTAGCAGCCCAGTATATGTAGGGTCATTCTGTGAGTGGCACATATGAGGATGGTGTAGGACAGATAATCCATACACTGTACTATTATGCTAGCGTACCATATGTGGCTGTGGCTGTGTTCACATTGGTTGCGGTTATGCACTGTCACACAGGTGTATCCTTCCCTCTGCTGTGACATAGCTGTCGAGCCTGCTATATATGCAGGTACTGTACCATGATAACCTTAGGATGTCTGTCAGTAGCCAATGGCACACATGTTATGAGCAGATGTCACCTTCCACACACAACATATCTGTGACAACAATCCAAATGACAGTATTGAATGTCTATTAATATACCAGCTATACATACCAGACATCTCCTTGCACTACTACATTGGGACTATAGGGGCTGGGGTAGGGCTACACTCCATGTCCAGGGCATATGGTGGGACGATATGGAGATGTACTTATCTAGATAGCCATATGCATATATCTGAGTACACATGTGTAGTACTTCCAATTACCACTGTAATGGGAACCACCCACTATGACTCCTTAAATCATGTGGGCATATTTCCTGTACATTCTCTGTGTGATTGACATCCTTCCTGTGTGTGGGCATCAATGTTACAGACAGAAGGTAGCAATACCTCTTACAGGAGAACCTGCAAACTCAGGGCAGCCACATATATGTAGGATGATCGGGACATACAGACAGACTTTGAGTAGAGGGGTGTAATGCTTTGCATAGTACTGGTGTTACAGGGTGTGTGTGTGTGTGTGTGTGTGTGTGTGTGTGTGTGTGTGTGTGTGTGTGTGTGTGTGTGTGTGTGCGTACTAGTTTACCTTGGACTGCAGTCTGTCTGCATAGCTCACTACTGTGGGCTTATCCTGTAGCTGGACAGAGGTGTGCCTATCATGTGTTGTCTGTCCACCACACAGGTCCTGTGTCGGATATTACACTGGCAGTGTGTGTGTTGCGTGCTAGCAGTACATGGCTATACCCATTTGTGTACCCGATGTCATATTTCTGCATAAGGGTATGTTGCAACACATCCTATAACACCAGCATGGACCAGGATGTGTAACTGCAATATTGCGGGTATGGCCCTGTGTTCCTGCCTTTGTCCTCCACATATATTGCAGCCTTTGTCCTGCTGTGATAGGGTAGAGGTTTTTAGGTAATGGCGTATCATTAACTACTGCTAGCATTCCTACTATCATCCCAGTCATAGCGTGGACACCCACAACATTTGTTGGCCAGGGACCATATATATGACAGATACATTAACAATACCACAAGTAATGAATGTTCAACTAGGGCTTGACTACAGAGTGTAATGGAGGCTGCTGAACTACATCTGATATTGTTGACTGTTACGTATTGTGCAGGCATATCCATTGTCAACTGTTGTACGAATTGAAGGGCTTAGCCTGGACACTATAGTATGTTACATATCTGCACTGTCTTCATCTACTGTTTTGTGTGGGACTTACATCCATCACTGGTTATATACATCAACATCCAAGTGCTGTCAGTAATGGCATACATTTTATGGTACACAAATACAGGTTGTCTGTGTATACATACCTGTGTGTCCTTTGAATTGTGAGTGGTTATATGTGCAATGTAAGTATCCCCTTTCTGGGGCTGGTTGCCACAACACACATGTCACAGGACCAGTTACAGGGCTTGTGGCTGGGGATATACATTGCACCCAGTATGTCCACACTACTGCAACACATGTATGGGTACTAATACCCTTTGTCTGTGTATGTGTGTATGTACCCATATATCCTATATATATATATATATATATATATATATATATATATATATATATATATATATATATTATATATTGTCAATGTATGGATGTGTGTGCATATCTGTACCATTGTAATGTGTAGTCCTTCAATATAGTACATTCTCTGCAGTACAATGGCGTGTCTGCATGATATGTTACAGATATTGGCCTGACATGTACAGGTAACATGGATAACTGTTGGAGCATTGTAGCTGTGTTGTGGTGGGTCCTGTTGTCAAGTACTGCATGTGGTGGATATTGGATTGCACAGCATATCCGTTAGGGCTGGGGGGGGGGGGTTACAAAGCAGTAATTCAGTAATTACCAGGTGTCATTCATTTGTGCCCCCACCCTCATTAGCTGTGCTCATGGTCTGTTATGTATTATGGAGTGGGCCAGGAGTCCATTCCCATGTGGAAATCATATACAAATGTCTATCTGTATATATATATATATATATATATATATATATATATATATATATATATATATATATATATATATATATATATATATATATATATATATATATATATATATATATACATATTTATATGTATATCTGCATAAGTATATATGCTACACCCCCATATATATAGAGGGATAGAACTAGACATTGATATAGCTCTATGTATATGTATCCATATATATATATATATATATATATATATATATATATATATATATATATATATATATATATATATATATATATATATATATATATATATATATATATATATATATATATATAGATATATATATATATATATATATATGTATATGTGTGTGTGTGTGTGTGTGTGTGTATGTATGTAGATTATATATATATATATATATATATATATATATATATATATAGTTTTGTTTTTTTTTTTTTTTTTTTTAATATACTCATTCTTTGTTTTCACCAATAATCTAGCCTCTGCCACTAAACATGGCGCACTCATACAATACGCAGATGACTCAACCATCATCTGCTCAGCCCAGTCCCTACCCAAACTGCAAAAAGTCACACAGGAAGCCTTTTCCTCTGTTGAAACTTGGTTATCCAATGTCCAATTAATACTCAACCCAAACAAAACTAAACTACTCATGTTCCAACCCACCAAACATCACTTTAACATCACAGTAAATGACAACACCACTATATACCCAACCGAACACACCAAATTGCTAGGAGTGGAAATAGACAATAAACTAAAATTTGACATTCACATATCCATGAATGTGAAGTCCACAAAAAACTAGGAGTGTTATACAGAAATAAGCAACTTCTCACCAAAGCAGCAAAGATTTCAATAGCAAATTCCCACCTTATCTCCACCCTACTCTATGCCTCTCCAATATATACTAACCTAAGGCAATGTGATATAAACAAGCTACAGACCTGCTACAACAAAATCACCAAATTCACCACAGGGGCATCCTACCATAGTCACCACTGTCTCTCACTTGCTGAACTGGGCTGGCTTGAACTCTCTCACCTCCTTCAATGGTATCAACTCTCACTCGCCCACAAACTAGTAAACCATCCACTAAATGTCCCATCCCTCCAGAATCTATCTACACCTTTCCCTGGCTGCTGTGTGCCCCTGAACCTTGATGTACACTAAAATACTAAAGCTAACCACTACATTGCAAGAAGAGACCTGCCTGGCTTCTAAGAACCCCCTGATCCACCTCAAGCCTTGCCAAAGTGGACCATCCTTTTGCTGCCCAATGCTCTCACCTGTTTTTACAGAACTTAAAAAAAAGCTAACCACTACATTGCAAGAAGAGACCTGCCTGGCTTGTAAGAACCCCCTGATCCACCTCAAGCCTTGCCAAAGTGGACCATCCTTTTGTTGCCCAGTGCTCTCACCTGTTTTTACAGAACTTAAAAAAAAAAAGCTAACCACTACATTGCAAGAAGAGTCCTGCCTGGCTTCTTAGAACCCCCTGATCCACCTCAAGCCTTGCCAAAGTGGACCATCCTTTTGCTGCTCAGTGCTCTCACCTGTTTTTACAGAACTTAAAAAAAAACTAACCGCTACATTGCAAGAAGAGACCTGCCTGGCTTCTAAGAACCCCCTGATCCACCTCAAGCCTTGTCAAAGTGGACCATCCTTTTGCTGCCCAGTGCTCTCATCTGTTTTTACAGAACTTAAAAAGTATGTTTCTCTATTGACCCATATTGCAAGCTAATTCAATTTTTGCCCCATATTTAACTTGTAAACTAATTTAGCCACTGAATCAGGATAACCAGCAGCCAGATTCCTTTTCCTGACTAAAAGCCTCTTCTGTTAGATTTTCCCTCGCTACTTACCTTATTCTTCCCCACCTATTTATCTTTTCCTGGCTACCTGCTGTAGTATCCATTTCTGCCCACTAGGTGGCAGTGTAATTTTGCCTTGTGCCCTTACTCACCCCCCACAATTTACTAGACTTAGTTCACTGCATCCCACTCCTCATAGTCTACTAGTCCTAGTTCACTGTATTCCTCCTCTTCTATCTCTCGGGCATTCACAGTTGCCCTCTTTCCCCTTTCTACTCCTTCTCTGCTCATAGTCAGTACTCTTCACTCTCACTGCTAACTTTAGAATTTATTTCTTCTTAATTTCCCCTTTCACTATCTTCTCTTCTATACCTTACCTGCTCTTCTAGCAGCTACTTACCTCCTCCACTGTCTTTCTCTAGCTGAATGATGCTTACTGATTATCTCTGCTGAATCCTTCACTACTTGCTGTAGCTCGCTCCATTTGCCCTGTGGGCTCATTCCGCTCCCCTACCCTACCCCCAATTCCCTCCCAACCCCAATGCTGTTACACTTGAACATACTCAGCCACACCCACTACTTTTACTCCCCCAATCATCTCTCACTACTGCTTAACAACCACTCCCACTGCTAACTTTCTCCTTTCTCCTCTCCTCCCTACTTCTAAACAAGAATTAACCAGCCCCACTACCTCTCTCCTCACTACTACTTCCCCTTACTACTTAACACCTACTTCCACTGTTAACTCTCTCCTTAATCCTGTCCCCCCTACTTTTAGAGGACAATTTTATCAGCCCCACTAACTCTCTCTTTACTGCTACTTCCCCTTCTAGTCACCACTTATCTATTCTACCATACTATATATCATAATCTAACTATATCTAACATTGTATATTACCCTACTACCCTATTACCTCAAATGACCTTCTCACAGAACTCTAACTATAAAAACTATCTTCTTATTATTTCTTCATTATTATTTCTAGCTGTTCCCTACACTTTAACCATCTATGAATATTTCTCTCTAGTTAATTATGTACCTCCACACCAACAAACACTACCTAACATACACCCTAGCTCCCTCTCCCATAGCAACATAACTTCTACCTCAGCATACCTACTCCCAATATTTCATAGATCTCCCCATATTCTTTACTTTTCCAATAAGATAAGCTTACCCAAGTACTTTAAAAGCATAAAAACCTTACTAAAACATCCCACTCAGCTCCTATTAAATGGTGATATTCATCCTAATCCCGGCCCAAATCAACAATTCTACAATAACCCACAGCAACATATATCCAAAAGTATTTCTACCTCTATACAAGTAGCAAACTCACTAAGAATTGCTTAACTTAACATCCGTAGCATGAATAACAAACTTAGTCAACTGCATGCTCTTTTACAAGTGCATGCATTTGATATCCTTTGCCTTACAGAAACTTGGCTGAAACCCTCTACTCATGACCTAGAAATAACCCCACCTGGTTACAACATCCTTAGAAATGACCGAACTTCCAAAAAGGGTGGTGGTGTAGCCATCTTATATAAATCAGAACTCCTAGTCTCATCCTATAATGTGTTATTTCTCTCTAATAACAATGCAGAAACCCTCTCCATCAAACTCCACCTTAAGAAATCAAAATCTATTTACATCATTTGTACCTATATTCCTCCAGGAAACAATATTAACACTTTAGAAAACAGTCTTAATACCCTTTCCACCCATCTACCTCAAGAAACAATTGTACTAGGTGATTTTTACATTGACTGGACTACCTGTAGCTCCTCCAAACCAAACACCCATATTAATCTTTATGGCTTCACACAAATAATAAACACCCCCACAAGAATTCACAAACCTAGTAATAAAGAAACCATCCTTGACTGGATCCTTATAAATAGTCATCCTGAAACCTACATACCAGGAACACTTCCTGATGACATTAGTAACCATGTACTAACCTATATAACAAAGCAAAAAGCTCATAGTCCTAATAACAACAATTTTACATATTATCGCTCAAAAAAACACTTTCAAGCTGAGAGCTTTCAAAGAGAACTAAAGATCGGCAACTGGTCTGCTCTGAAAGAACTCAGACTATATGAAGCTGTTTCCTACTTTAATACTAAATTTTTACAAATCCTAGATCATCATGCCCCTCCTCGCTCTTCCCGAATTAGAAACAAAGCTGCCCCTTGGCTCACAAAACAAACCAGAGAAAAAATATTCCTTAGAAACAAAATATGGACCAGATGGAGAGCCACTAAGAGCTCTGCTGACCACCTACTCTATAAACAGCTGCGAAATTCAACCAAAAAAGACATCTTATTAGATAAACAAAACTATTATTTCCTCCTTCAACAATCACACCCAAAAAACTTCTGAACTTCAAACGTTCTGGTCAGGCATCAATAAGCTACTCAAACCAGGACATACCAAAACTCTAGCCCCATCATCAGTTCCCCATAATAATCCTTTACAAATAGCAGATGCTTTCAACAATTACTTCACTGAAACTATTCAAACTCTTGCTAATACACTATCCTCTACTTCCCCCATCCCTTTCCAAAACACAAACAGCTCAGTGCCCTCCTTACATATACAACCTGTGCCAACATCCTTTATCTGTAAACTCTTACAAAAACTCAAACCCTGTACCCCTTCTGCTGACTGCCTCCCAGCTGAATACCTTCAAATAGCAACCAAAGTCATTGCATATCCCATATCCATCCTTATAAACCAAACAATCATAGAAGGAAACATCCCATCCGTCTGGAAAGTCTCCCATATAATCCCCTTACATAAAGGAGGTAATTCCACTGATATCTCTAATTTTTGACCTATTGCTTTACTTTCCCCTCTGGCCAAAATAATGGAAAAATGTATTCACTATCAACTACTTCAACACCTGCTCCATAATAATTTACTAGCCAACAGCCAGCATAACTTCAGGCCCTTTCATAGTACAACTACTGCCATACTAACTTTCACAGACTGTATAAACAGAAATCAAAATAATAACTCTCTTTCTTCTGCACTATGCATTGACTTATCCAAAAGCCTTTGATATGGTGAACCACAAATTACTGATCAGTGTACTAAAAGCCCACTATCTTGACCCACAAACAATATGCTGGTTTACATCCTATCTTGAAAATAGACATCAAGCAGTGCTCTGGGACAATACCCTCTCTACACCTCTACCCGTAAACATTGGAGTCCCTCTTCTTTTCTCAATTTTTTATCAATGATCTCAACAGTGTATTTCCTAAACCCACCTGTATAGAATATGTCAATGACTCGACCTTGATCTGTACTGCTAAAACAGCAACCTCTCTTCAAACCCTCACTCAAACAGTATTTAACACTGTTGAAAATTGGTTTACCCATCATTGCCTTCTCCTAAATCCCAAAAAAACAAAACTTCTACTTTTTGCTCCTACCCTAAAGTCACCAGAGATCGACTTCATAATTACCTCTAATAATGGAACTACTATTTCCCCTGATACTACTACACGTCTCCTGGGCATTACCATAGTTAACAAACTCGACTTCAATGACCATATCAACAATACTATTCAATCTGTTAATAAAAAACTAGGCTCCCTGTATAGAATCAAACCCTTCCTCACTCCACAAGCTAGAATCTCCATTGCCCAGACTCACCTCGCTTCCACTCTATTCTATGCTTCCGCAATATACACCAATCTATCAAGGCATAATCTAAGCAAGCTTGAAACCAGTTATAACAACATAGCCAGATTTGCCATAGGCACTCCTTTCAGAACCCATCACTGTCTTAATCTTAAACAGCTTGGATGGTTCGAACTTCAAAACCATCTTCTGTATAATCAACTAGTGATCATACAAAAAATTCTTTACCACCCAGATAATACCCCTATCCTTACTAACCTGATCTCCCCTTATAAAAATCTGGAAACACTTCGCTCAGCTAATAGGTTACTCATTTCCAATGTTAAATCAAATGACTAAGCAGACGACTCACTTTTTACTAATGTTGTGGGCAAAATCTGGAACCAGCTCCCTAGAACACTCACATCTCTCTCATCTACATCTCTCTTCAAAAAAAAACTCAAAGAACATCTGAAAATTCTCTTGCTTTGTCCCTGCTCTAAACCAGACTGAACCCTACTTCCTCTCCTTATTTCTCTCATCTTGTTTTCAACCCTTATTCCTGTACCATGTGCCCTCTACAACAACTTTCTATGCAAACCAAACATATGCTAGCCAGTGTATTTTTTTTCCTATTCTTTTTCTTCCATAACCTTCTCATGCTTCGATCTCTCTTTCTTTGGCCTAAATATTATTATCTTCAGACCTTGTGTGTATCTAAAATTGTTGTATCTTAAACTATGCTTTGACTCTTTACCACTCTACATAAATTGAAATTTTTCTTCCCATATAAGTTTAACTCTCCAATGTATTGCAATTTAAAAAAAAAAAAAGAAAAGGTCTAAGCATTGTAATGTATGTATAGTATTGTTTAAGTATTGTATTTTCTCTTTTTACCTGCTTGGAGCTTATCTCCCTGGGCCTCTACTGAAAATGGACATGTATCCAGCTAGACTAGCCCAGTCAACAAATGTAAAATAAAAAAAATAAAAAAATAAATAAAAAAAAATCTACTCCAACCCTATCGCACCACCAGACCACTAAGAAACTGCAACAAAAATCACTTGCAGATCACTAAAGCCAATAACTCTGCTAGTGAAGCACTATTCTCTTGCGCCATAGCCAAATTATGGAACTCCCTACCACCCACAATTGCCTCCATATCATCATGCACCCACTTCAAAACTTTACTAAAAGCGCACCTAAAAACATGCTGGCTATGCCCTTGCAACTCCCACTCTAATATCTCCCACCCCATCCAACCACTATCTTTCTTTCCACCCCACTAACTACCTTGACTATAGCAAGCTCAGATGCTCATAAGCCTAGTACTTATTATACAGCAGGAACTTCTTATTGTAACATTTGTTAATGTCTGTTATGTACTTCGCAGATAAAGGTTCTAGTTGTCTACTGATGTACTATGTTCTTCATCTGTAAATAAGTTTGTAATTAATTGCTATGTTAATCAAATTGTTAATCGCTATGTAATCCAATCTAACTACTGTCTGTTTATTTTAACTGTGGAGCTTTTCTCCCCAGGTCTCCACTGAAAATGGACCTACATCCAGTAGTCCCAGTCAACAAATGTAAATATATATATATATATATATATATATATATATATATATATATATATATATATATATATAGATATATACACTGAACATATTAATCTATCTATGTACAATTGCTGTTTTATGGTTATTTGTGAGTCATACATACACACGCACACACACACACACACACACACATATCTATATATATATATATATATATATATATATATATATATATATATATATATATATAACTGACATGGATGACCTTAGGACTGAGGTCAGTCATTCGTGCCAGCACGTACGTGTTTCAGACGTATGATCTCCAGCAATATAGGTGTTCTACCACATATAACTGTGTAACTTGCAATGTTTGAAGTGTATTAGAGCAGGATATGACAGATATCCCTATATGTACCCACATTATGGCGCACTATGTCCGGTATTCATGCATTAAGAGGTTGTGTGGTCTGTTATTACTACATTCCCTGTGCTGTTGACTGATTGTGCTGGATGATATGTATGTGGAATGAGTGGTTATGTACATCTGTCATGGTTTAATGGTACATCATGTAATGTATGATGTGCAGCATCCCAGGTGTGGGCCTTCCAGAGACTGTATATTGTTTCAGGGCAGAACACCGGCTGTTGGATACAGAGCGAGTTAGGGACATTTGAGCGGTCGTACGCGGGTGTGCGCAGGTTTGCACAGAGCTAAGCAATGCTAACCTTGGGGTGCATTTCCTTACACTCAGCTAGCATCTACTTAGCACAGTCTATGTAGGCAATGCTTACCTCCATGCAAATACACGTACACACACTTACAACTGCTTATCCATGCGTACTACTGCTGCTATGCACTTACACATGCTTACTAGTGCCTTAGTCATTATGACACTTTACATGTGCATTTAAGGCAGTACTCCTGTGCAAATATAAATGTTACTTAGGTTATACAGCACAATAAAGTTAACATACGGATATCACATAGAAAATAGGATGTGCTGCAGTGGGACTCGACCCGGGAATGTGTGCACGTTGGGTGGATGCTCTGGCCACTACACTATTTTTGTTTTGCTTCATTAGCATATGTCTTTCATAATGACATACCCATGTTCCCTTCCCCCAGCCCCCAAGCTCCATGTACAGAGCATCCATCCATTCCCTGGTTGCTAGCCCTGCCATACCACACCACCACACATTTCCCTCTCTGCACGTCTCGGTACACCTCCAGTATACTGTCCCCACCCAAGCATCTGTAGGCTCTTCATCTGTTTAGCCCACATATGTACCAGCCTTCCCTTGATTTTTCTCTGATACTGGTGGTGACATCGATGTGACCCACAACTGTTGGTTCATCCCGCCAGGGATGGACCTGTTGTTGTGCCAAGAGTAGACCTAGCTGGCCTACAGTGTTTCTCCCACTGGTAGAATCATGCCAGGGTATTGTGTACAGAACCAACGCCCCAATACGCCTCCACGGTGTGCACCGTATATCATTACTCCCTTTGGTATTATACAGGACTGCTGTTCTCACAGTATGATTGGAGAGACACTGTTCTGTGCTGCACATAGACTGCTCATAATACTGTGGTTGAGCAATGGACACATGTTCTGGTATTAATCTACATACTTATATACATTTCCTATACTGTTGGATGCCTGTGCTGGATGATGTGTTTGTGATCACAGCAGATGAATGTGTATCCGCCATGGCTTAGTGGAAATCATGTCTACTATTGTGTGCAGAGTCGGGGGTTTTCAACCTGGCAGTACAGATTATTTTGTTAATGGCCACAACAACAGCTGTTGGCTACAGAGTGACTAAGGCACTGTAGATCATTTGTAGGTGGGTATGCACTTGTTTTCATGAAGCACAGCATTACTGACCTCTGGTTGTGGCATCTTGCACTCAGTTAGCCTCTACATTGCTTCACCAGTGTGATACTTGCATACCGGCAGCCAAACAGGCTTACACCCGCTTGCTCCCGCATACACACACGCAACGTCATGCATTTTGTTCACATCTGTCAACTGGGACACTCGGACTGTATGCTTGTCCATTGTCAGCGGTAGCCCGGGGTGCAGAGCTGCACATTGACCCCAGCTACATATCCCAATTAATACTGGGGTGTTCACATTCATAGAGGGTAACAGACATAACATAGCTACATCCACCATTAATAATGCTTAGTTTACATTAAACTGTCAGTATTATCCATGCTTAGGTCAGGTTTACATGTCAGGTATGACTGTTGACAAAGGTCAGTTTAAGGTGAGGTTGGATTCCTGTTTCACAGGTCTGGATAGGTTACATGCAGGTATTCGGGGTAGGTGTAGTTATTCCATACCTGTGTGGCACAGTAGAGGTGAATAGCTAAGGAGTAAATAAGGTAGGTAGTGGGGGTGACATTGTAACTGTATAGTAGCCCGTAGGTATAATTGGATGGGGAGCAATAGGGAAGGTATGTCAGATGTTGGGATTTGTATGCGAGGCAAGACAAGAGGTGTCGGTATCACTAGTTGATGTAGTGGTATAGAGTGTGATGTAGGGGGGGTTTCGCAAGGTGATGAGCCTGTGCTGCTCCAGGTGTGCTTGTGGTGTTCCTTCATGTGTTAGTTACATGTGTCCTATGGGACAGCTGTGATACTACATGTGGGTTGGGTTTCCACATACTGGCAATATAGTGGTGGAAGAGAGTGTCACCTACATGTACCCGTAGACATTAATAGAAATGGAACAGGGGCTGATAGGTATGTGGTGTGCATGGGGCACAAAGGGGGGTGTTAGTAAGAGGATTATCCAGGGATATGCAGGATGGCTGCAGGGAAGGTCTACAGCTGGCCATGTTGTCTACGACAACAACTGTGCATATGCACTGTATTTGGTGTTTGCGTTGGACACTCACACCCCTGGGTGGGGGTGAGGACTACAATAATAAATTGTGATGCCTATTACATCGGCTTACATGCCTATAGTGGGGTGTTGCGACCATGTGTTCGTAGGTGTTGTGTAGTGGGTTATGCAACAACACATATGGTTATACTGTACTTTGCCATGTAAACTAGACTGTGCTGCGGTGGGACCCATATCAGGAATGGCTGCCCGTTAGGCGAAAGCATGCCTGTCGACTGTACAGAATCTGCGGCCTGTCCAGAGTTTGATTCATAATATTGGTGTGTTCTTCTTACAATCTGTACCTGTCTGGCAAATACCTGGGAACTGACACCAGTAAATACAGACAAGTAATTGGGTTTAAGACTTCACATCCTTCAGACGAGTCATGCTAATGTATAACCTACAATTCTATCAGCTTTCTAAGGTTGTAAGTGGAATATGATATGTGCTTTCTGTCCTTATTTGTTCCCCCAATGGTTTAGTTTCTGTCCAGTAGTTTTGCTCTTAGGGGTTGAGAGGTAAGGGCATAAGCTTTGCCCAATTTGCAATATTTCTTATATCCCCAGAGCGGTAAGAATACAACTGCACCAGCCAACACTGGCATGCCTAGGCCCATAATTGCATACCCATAGTTCCTCCACCTGCACTTCCTCTACAGTACTCATCCTCACTGTGGGTGCAGGTGGGGTCTAACTACACACTAAACATTGCCCACTCTCCATGTGTCATGACCCATGTACATTGTCTCGACCCATGGGTCATCAGGCTTGTACAACCTACTGGTCTGTATACGTATACAGCCTGTTAAGATAAATCATTACAGGGACTGACTGCGATGATCATTATTTTTTGGGGTATCCCACAAGGGACATTGATGTCTTTGTTTCAAGATTAGACTTGGCAGGTCTCTCCCACTGGTAGCATCCTGCCTGTTGTCTGGGAAGCAGTGGTACGTTTACTTGTATCGTGTGTTTGTATGTTTCACCTGTCTAGGTGGGGGGGTTGATGCTACGTGTTACATGTTTGTTGATTGGACCCCTCACTCCTACTATTTAATAAATTGTTTTCTAGTCCTGAGGAGCTTTTCTCCCCGGGTCTCTGCTGTAAATGAGCCAAAAGCTCAGCCAGACTTACCCTGTTAACAGATGTAATTTAAATACATATTTCTATTAATATCCTAGCTATATATATGTGTGTATGTTTACACACATATATACATATATATTTCTACATATCTGTATACATACACACACACACACACATATATATATATATATATATATATATATATATATATATATATATATATATATATATATATATATATATATATATATATATATATATATATCTGTATTTGTATGCATATATATGTCTAACGACATATGGATGTATGGGTGTCTGCATATGTATATATCTATATGTGGGTATTTAATTATATTCTGTCTCTGTATGTACACATTTGTACTATGGAGAGGGGGAGTTTTCACTCGCTGTAGGTATGGGTATATATACACACACACACATACCTCTACAGTTGTACATCTACATCTGGTTATTCCATTCTTTGCCATGTACAATAGACTGTGCTGCAGTGGAACTCATAGTGGGAGTGGCTGTCCATTGGGTGGTGGCCCTGTCCAATGCACACTATTGCTTACATCCCTGGGGCGGTCGACATAGACCCACTCCAGCCAACAATTGCTCAGCTAGGCCCATAATTTCATACCCATAGTTCCCAAACTCCGCATCCTCTTCAGTACTCTTCCTTACTTCGGGTGCATGTCGGGTCTGGCCACAACAGTACACTGTACCCACTCCCCACTTCTTGGGACCCATCACCTATGTTGTCTCGCCCCATAGATTATCAGGCTTCCCCTACCTTGTACACTGGGATCATGTGTGGCCTGCCATATGACATTGGTGTAATGGCAGGAAACCCAAAAATGTTTGAATTTGTGGGTGCCCCATTTGTGTATATATAACGACATATGAGTGTATGGGTGTCTGCATATGTATATATCTATATGTGAGTATTTATATGTATTCTGTCTCTGTATGTATACACTTGTACTATGGAGAGGGAGAGGTATATCTCCATGTAGCTATGTGTAGATATACACACACATACCTGTAAATATATACATCTACATCTGGTTATACCGTTCTTTGCCATGTAGATTAGACTTTGCTGCAGTGGGATTCATAGTGGGTATGACTGCTCATTGGGCAATGCCTCTGCCCAATGAACACTTTTGCTTACATCCCTGGTGCTGTCCATATAGAACCACTACAGCCAACACCTGCACACCTAGACCCATAACTAGCTGCCCATAGTTCCCCCACCCACACCTCCTCTACAGCACTCATCCTTACTCTGGGTGCAGGTTGGGTCTGAACACTGCACTACATGCTGCCCACTCTCCACTTCACAGGACACTTCTCGTCCATTGTCTCGACCCATGGGTCATCAGGCTTTCCCACCCTTGTATTCTGGGTATGTACACACCCCGCCCAGAAAGGTCATTGCACTGACTTCCTCCCATAATATGACAATTTTTGAGGTGGGATGCTCTTGTCTGTGTTCCAAGATTAGATTTCACGGGTCCACTGTGTACCCCCCCCCGGTTGTACCCTGCCTGTGGTCTGGGGAGCAGTGGACTATTTGAATTGTTTGTGTGTATGTTTCTTCTATCCAGCTGGGGGGGGGGGGGTCATGCTACATGTTACATGATTCTTGCTTGGGCCACTCACTTCCATTGGCATAGCCTGTGAACACATGTCATTCTTGTCTGCTGTTTCCTATCATAGCTATATATCTGTGTATATCTACGCACACACAAATATAAATATATATATATATATATATATATATATATATATATATATATATATATATATATATATATATGTATATATATATATATATATATATGTATATATATATATATATATATATATATATATATATATACACATATTGCTGTAAATATATATATATATATATATATATATATATATATATATATATATATATATATATATATATATATCTAAAAAACATGTGGATATATGGGATGTATGGCCTTAATCTCATTTATCTATTGCTATGATGGCTTAGTGCTTAACTACTGTGACTATAGTGTACAGGGTCCTGGGATTGAACCTTGCAGAGGCAGTTTATTTTGTTGCTGGCAGAACATGGGCCATTGGATCCAGAGTGATTAGGCACTTTAAAATGGTTGTAAGTGGGTTTGCGCAGGTTTGAGCAATGGTAAGCACCTCTAACCTCCGGTTACATTTCTTACACTCAGTTAGCTTCTACTTTGCTTAATCTGTGTGGGCAATGCTTACCCCTGCATAAACAGACTTGCACATGCTTACCGCTGCTTATTTGTGCTTAGACCTGCTTACCTGTGCCTTATTCATTATGACACTTACACTTCACTTGTGCATTTCATGCAGTACTCCAGTTCACATTTAAATGATATTATGTAGGTTATACGGCAAAACAATGTAAAATTATGTTCATATACAGATTTCCCATGGAAAATGATTTGTGCTGCAGTGGAACCTGAACCGGGAATGCCTGTTCGTTAGGTGGATGCTCTAACCACTCCACTATTGCTGCGTGCTTCATTTGCATATATGTTCCTTTTTATCCTCTTCAGCCTTTTCAGCTGCTTTAACCGTAGCTAAGTGATGGGCAAACTCACGCACCTACGGTTAGCTGTACTTGGGGTTTTAAAAAAATAAATACAAGAGTTTCTTCATTTTATTTCAGTGTACTGTTACTTTTGAACACATGGGGACTGTTGGTGGAGATATGCGGACACCTATGAGTGGTTTCACTCATTTATTTACAATTTCTTTTGTTCTACTTTGCAGGGGCATGTTTATTCTGACAGCTCTGCTCTCAGACACGCCCCCTGCACTCGTCCACGCTCAGTGTAGGATTTGTAGCTCAGGCGGTTCGCCTTCATTATTATGCATGGTGCGCTGCCGTCCTCCTCTTCAGCTGTAACTTATATGCAGGACTAATTTAGTCCTGCAAGGCAGATTAATGAATCCGGGGGAGTATGAAAATAAGCACATACAAGAACAGTGCACTACAGGGTGCAGTTTGGTTAGCGACAATGATATGCAAATCATTAGAATGTCAATGGTTATATGTTGATTGCAGCACTGATTTACATATTGATGCGGATATGAGAGTAATGTTTTAGGACCATAATGCAGTGCATAATGATACTGCATCACAAATCACACTCAAATGTATTATTAAACGTCAGAAAAAAAAAACAGTGCTGACTTGGTTGTGTCTGAAGATACACTATCATAATTTCTTCATTATTCAGAAAAAGACTTAGAGCATTACTTACTGTAAAATATACTAGAGGCAGGATGGATAATGAGAAGGAAAACTTTACATTTTTTTTTCAAAATCCACTATACCCACCATGTCAAGATTCAGGAATCACAGAGACTAATGTACTATACAAACCCTGCTGAATGATTGCGTTATACATTCCTCATGATCTAATGTTACACTGAATATGTGAAACACCCCTTGGAACTACAACATTTAAATAAAAGGACAAGAGGCATTATACTCTGGCTGGTAATGCACAACAGATTGAGCAGATGGTTAAAAGAAAAAAAAAAGTTGTTCATTCTGTAACATACCACAAAAGCAGCCTTAAAGATGAAATTATACTTCATTAAATTCCACACTGACCATGGAGTAAAGTTACTTGAAATTTACTTAATTTCATCGACAGTCAGAATTCTGCATATTTTGAATATATTTTGCTTAAATACATTTCTTCACCAACAGACTTAACATTGCTGATATTATAAAACAAGAAATTCAAGTTTCTTCAAAATATATTGCTATCCATTGTATTGCAACTTTGTAAAGATGTCAAAAAAAGCTCAGGGGCTAAGAGAGTTACTGCAATAGTGGAAAACATCATTTGAACAACATTTCAAAATATAGCAGGACTATTATTTATAACTGTAGAATATGCAAACCCTCTGATTCATATGGCTTCTGCATTTGCAACTGTTGATGGGGACAAAATGAGAACAAATTTGCCAACCTCTTCCATTCTACACCAGAAGAAATACCAAATGCCCAACCTTCATGACAACATGTTAAAAGAACAAAATTAGTACTGTGGCAGGTCAGCTCAGAAATCATACCCCTTTAGAAATTTGATGATTTTAAATAGTATGCATTCATTTTTTTACAGCAATATCACTTGCACAGTGATAAGTCATATAATAATCTCACTCCACTGGAGATCTCACACAATGCATTATTTCAGACTGTTGAAATGTATTTATGTGGCACATATCTGCCTGTGTAAGATAAAAGAAACATTGGAATTTATTGTGAAATAAATTTAAAGACATCTGCTGTAAGGATGCTTTGAAATTATAATAATTAAATTATACTTGGAAAGGCAAAATGTGTCTTCACTATGCTCGTAAGAAAGCACAGTCATTACTTTTAGAGCATTAGATCACTTCTGTGATCAGTGTGCATTCTTACCACTGTCACATAAACTTTGGATGTCCTGTCAGCATTTATATTCTAGTAGTAAGATAAAAATGTCCCTGAAGAATGGAAGCATCTGCTCCTCAAAAACCTTCCAGTTAAGCACTGAAATCAATTGATCTTACCGACCATTCTCTAGCACTTATTTTGCATTCATTAATACATTCATTCATTCACCACTTAACCTTTTGACTCTAACCAAGGTCCTATCACAACCCTTCAGGGTCACACTGAGACACTGAATAGGAAAAATCACCTACATGGAGAATAAATGAATGAAGGATTTTCTTTTATTTTCTTAGCAAATGAAGCCTCTGTGGGGCCTTTACACCATTCATGGATGAGGAAGGTCTCCTGCACTCTTAGGTTCCTCATGCACCTAACACTGGTTATGACTGTTTAACTGTTATAAAATGGCAACAGGAGTCACTCATTTATTTATCTAGTTAGTTAGTTAAGTATGTGTGAATGAATGGATGTATGCATGCATGCATTCACATGTGTAAGTATGTATGCTTATTAGCCAATAATCTACAGAGGATCCTTTTCAGCAACAACTTGGACATAACTACACATAAGAAAGAAAACATACCAATAAAAGTGCCAACATCAAACTTTTAGAATAGTGAAGCGTAAGTAGTGAAAGCAATGTACATTTTATGTAAGAAACTGCTTGGTTACATACAGCTATGCAATCACCAAACAAGTTCTATAGTAAGATAATTGTTTTAAAGGTATATAAAGAAGATAATTACAAGTGTGCATTTATAATATTGTATAACATTTGTGTTCTATGCTTTGTGAGAATTGCAGTATAGTTATTTTGACTACTAATCTCACACAGTTATAAATATTATGGGATATAATGTCATATATTAATTAAATGAGAAACTGTTATTCATAGTGGGCCCAGGTACAATAAAAAGTGCACCCATTCATGACACAAAATATGTGTACTTGTGACTAAAACCTTTTATTGTAGCTGATATTTCATTCCCTTTGCCTAAACATGGCTCTTAAAAATAAGAGAACCATAAAGGAAAAGGAAAAACAAAGGACTACTAATGTTTTAACTTCTTGTACTTTTCGGCTCTGTTCTCTTGTTTCTGTTGTTTAAAACAATAGTTTGTAAACTAAAGAAAAAAAAAACTAAAACATATATTTGTAGTGGCAGTTAAAATGAGGTGTATGTGTGTGTGTCTGCATCTGTTAGTGTGTCTGTGTGTCTGCATCTGTTAGTGTGTGTGTCTGCCTCTCTATGAGTGTGTGTGTGTGTGTGTGTGTGTGTGTGTGTGTGTTTGTGTGTGTGTGTCTGTGTGTGTGTGCAATGTGTGTATGTGTGTGTGTTTGTGTGTGTGCGTCTGAGCTTCTATGCATAAATGTCCATGTGTTTTGATTAGAAGTTATTAAAACTTACATAGCTTTTATATTTTGGATGCAATAGACTTCCTGTAACGACAAGTACATATATTGCAACTTTTGAACACTTAGGGTGGCATTCATAGTCCAAGATTTTGTAGGTACTTAGCATTTATCCACAAAGAGCCCCATTACACATATATGCAAATAAGCTAAGTATAGATTATTTACAATGAGTAAGTAAATACAAATGGATTTTGAAAAACACACCTACTTACAGAAAAAGCATAGTGTACTTAAAGTTAAGCATAATGTACAAAATAAGTACTATGTGAAACCCATGGGCTTCCTATGACTTTGTATGTATTCAAATATTGCAGAGGGATGTGGCTATGCACAGTCACACTTGAAAGACTTCATGGCAAGTAGCAGGCAAAATATTGCACTTATATATTGACATATCTTTTACATATGATTATGGTAATGCAATGAATACACTGTAGTGCTTCTGTTACAATTCTTTATAAATGATATATATATATATATATATATATATATATATATATATATATATATATATATATATATATATATATATATAAAATCAGTTAATCACAGACTACTATTAAATACTTTATTCCTGCTTACTAGTGTCTTCAACCAGTCTAGCTGTTATCCTACTCTGTTGTATACTATTATAATGTATCTCATTTTTGGCCAGAAAGATAAATCATAAGATAATCATTTACCTGTATTTCACCTCTTGTTTCATTAACATTAAATTCAATGCTGTCCTTGCTTACTATGCATTTATGTAAATATTTATTACTATATGAATTCTCATACTGTGCCAATCTTCCCTTCACGGTAACTTATAAATAAATTGCAATACCTTTACAGGTGTGAATAACATGTCTGCTTGATGGAATGGTGTTTTAAAGTGTTATGCTTTACAAACAGCATTCTGTGGCATGTGTTGAGGCAGAAGGTATACCCACATAGAAAAATTTAGCAGTTCAAGGAAGTTTTTTGTTCCTGAGAAGTACACATACTTTTATACAATAATGTATGCTTTGACAGCTTTCTTTCTAATACCTATAGTCATATAACTAGATGGTTTAAAAATGTATAAAGAAGTAAAACAACTGGTCATTTCACACTAAAGTATATGCTGGTCATTCACTTGAAACAGAAACCTTCATCCCTTCTACCAACCTATGCTGTGACTAGGGAATGGTGCCATCTTGTAAATGCAGTTGTTATGGAAGATATTACTATTTTTTACAATTATTATACTAAAAAAATATTTTCTGAGATGTACAAACAAAATTCTTTCCTAACAAAAATTGTCTGTATGTACGTACTTTAATTATTTCCTAAGTTAATGTAATCATCATCTTCTTCCGGCTGTTCCCGTTAGGGGTCGCCACAGTGGATCATCTGTTTCCATTTCTTCCTGTCCTCTGCATCATGCTCTTTCACATCAACCGCCTGCACATCCTCTCTCACCACATCCATAAACCTCATCTTAGGCCTTCCTCTTTTCCTCTTACCTGGCAGCTCCATCCTTAGCATCCTTTTCCCAATATACCCAGCATCCCTCCTCAACACATGTCTAAACCAACGCAATCTCACCTCTCTTGCTTTGTCTCCAAACTGTCCAACCTGAGCTGACCCTCTAATATACTGATTCCTAATCCTGTCCATCCTAGTCACACCCAGTGCAAATCTTAACATCTTTAACTCTGCCACATCCAGCTCTGACTCCTGCCTTTTCGACAATGCTACCGTCTCCAACCCATATAACATAGCTGGTCTCACTACCCTCTTGTAGACCTTCCCTTTCCCTCTTATTGGTACCTGTCTGTCACAAATCACTCCTGACACTCTTCTCCACCCATTCCACCCTGCCTGTACTCTCTTCTTCACCTCTCTTCCACACTCACCATTACTATGAACTGTTGATCACAAGTACTTAAACTCATTCACCTTTACCAACTACTCCCTGCATCCTCACCATTCCTCTACCCTCCCTCTCATTTACACACACATATTCTGTTTTAGCCCTGCTGACCTTCATTCCTCTCCTCTCTAAAGCATATCTCCACCTCTCCAGGGTCTCCTCAACCTGGCCCCTACTGTCACTATATATCACAATGTCATCTGCAAACATCATAGTCCACGGGGCCTCCTGTCTAATCTCATCTGTCAACCTGTCCATCACCACTGCAAATAAGAAAGGGCTCAGAGCTGATCCATGATGTAATCCCACCTCCACCTTAAATGTATCTGTCACTCCCACCGCAGTCCTCACCAATGTCACACTACCCTTGTACATATCCTATACCACTCTTACATAATTCTCTGCCACTCCTGACTTCCTCATACAATACCACAACTCCTCTCTGGGCACCCTGTCATATGTTTTCTCTAAGTCCAGAAAGACACAATGCAACTCCTTCTGACCTTCTCTGTATTTCTCCAACAACACTCTCAGAGCAAATATTGCATCTGTAGTGATTTTTCCTGGCATGAAACCATACTGCTGATCACTTATCATCACCTCCCTTCTTAACCTAGCTTCCACTACTCTTTCCCATAACTTCAAGCTGTGACTGATCAATTTTATCCCTCTGCAGTTACTGCAGCTCTACACATCACCCTTATTCTTAAAGATAGGTACCAAAACACTTTTTCTCCACTCCTCAGGCACCGTCTGACTTTCAAAAATTTCATTAAACAATCTGGTTAAAAATTACACTGCCATTTCTCCTAAGCACCTCCATGCTTCCACTGTTATGTCATCAGGGCCAACAGCCTTTCCATTCTTCATCCTCTTTATAGCTGTCCTTACTTCCTCCTAGCTAATCTGCTTCACTTCCTGATTCACTATTCTCACATCATCCAAACTTCTCTCTCTCTCTCATTCTCTTCATTCATCAGCCCTTCAAAGTACTCTTTCCATCTACTCAACACACTCTCCTCACTTGTGAGTACATTTCCCTCACTGTCCTTTATCACCCTTACCTGCTGCACATCTTTCCCAGCTCTGTCCCTCTGTCTAGCCAATCAGTAATGGTCCTTTTCTCCCTCTTTAGTGTCTAATCTCTCATACAACTCTCTATATGCCTTATCCTTAGCCTTCGCCACCTCTCTCTTTGCAATGTGCCTCATCTCCTTATACTCATGTCTACTTTCTTCATCTCTTAGACAATCCCACATCTTCTTCACCAGCCTCTTCCTCTGTATACTCTCCTGTACTTCCTCATTCCACCACCATGTCTCGTTGTCCTCCTTTCTCTGTCCAGATGTCACACCAAGCACCTTCCTAGCAGTCTCCCTTACTAGCTCTGCTGTAGTTACCCAGCTATTCGGTAACTCTTCATTGCCTCCCAGTGCCTGTCTCAACTCTTCCCTGAATTCCACGTCACAATCACCCATTTTAACTTCCACCATTTAATCCATGGCACTGCTTTCACACTCCTCCTCTGCTTCTTGATCACCAACATCATCCTGCAGACCACCATTCTATGCTGCTTAACTACACTTTCCCCAGTCACCACTTTACAGTCTCCAATCTCCTTCAGACTGGCCCTACTACATAGGATATAATCCACCTTCCTGCATCTTCCTCCACTCTTGTACGTCACCCTATGCTCCTCCCTCTTCATAAAATATGTATTCACCACAGCCATGTCCATCCTTTTCACAAAATCCACAATCATCTGACCTTCTGCATTCCTCTCCTTAACACCATACCTACCCATCACTTCCTCATCCCCTCTGTTCACTTCACCAGCATGCCCATTGAAGTCCGCTCCAATCACTAGTCTCTCACCCTTGGGTACACTCACCACCACTTCATCCAACTCACTCCAAAGTTTTTCTTTCTCATCTATAGCACACCCAACTTGTGGAGTATATGCACTAACAACATTCATCATTACACCATCAATTTCAAGCTTCATAAACATCACTCTATCAGACACTCTCTTCACCTCCAAAACACTCTTGGCATACTGTTCCATTAGGATAACCCCTACCCCATTTCTTCTGCCATCCACACCATGATAGAACAATTTGAACCCACCTCCTATACACTTGGCCTTACTTCCCTTCCATCTTGTCTCTTGCACGCACAATATATCAACCTTCCTTCTCTCCATCATATCATCTAGCTCTTTCCCCATACCAGTCATACTGCCAATATTCAAAGATCCTACCCTCAGTACTACACTCCTAACCTTTCTCCTCTCTTCTTGCCTTCCCCCTCCTCTTCTTCTTCGGCCAACAGTAGCCCAATTTCCGCCAGCACCCTGTTGGCTAACAGTACTGGTGGCGGTCATTGTTAACCCGGGCCTCGACCGATCCGGTATGTAATTATGAAAAGTTCTCGGCATCAGTAATTTTTGGCAGGGGTTTTACGCCGGATGCCCTTCCTGACGCAACCCTCCCCATTTATCCGGGCTTGGGACTGGCACAAAGAAATGCACTGGCTTGTGCATCCCCAGTGGCTGGGTTCCCTAAGTTAATGTAATATTAAATGAAATTAAGTGCCAATGAAATATATATATATATATATATATATATATATATATATATATATATATATATATATATATTTATATATATCTACACACACACACATATATATATATATATATATATATATATATATATATATATATATTTATAGTATACATACATTTGAGTGAACGGCCAATGTCCAAATGTGAACATGTCGAAAGCAGAATCCCAATATTGCAAAATGTCGAATCTGCGGATGCCGAACCTGGGATTACCGAACGCCGGCCAGGCTACTATTCCCCCCTCTCAACCCATGGTAGCGCTTGTTGCGGCAGTTGTGCAATTGGGAATTTCGAATTCGACGTTGCCCGTGACATTATGAGCATTCGTGCCTATGAGTTTTGACACTTTGGTTCAGAATTACAATGGATCGACATTCGGTCATGCGACCAAATGCATGTATTCCATATATATATATATTTATATATATATATATATATATATATATATATATATATATATATATATATATATATATATATATAAATGTCTGTGTAGAAATACATACATGTATATACATGAAAAAATAGTTATAAATGTAGTCAAGCAGCTGTATATCCATAATTTATAGGCATGTATGTGCAGACTTAGATTTATATCACTTTACTTATACATGCATTACATTTGTATTTATACAGACAATTATGTTATGAAATAAACATTCCATATATTTGTACACAGATGCAGTTTTGTGTATAGACATGTTAATGCATCATTTTAATTACATTATAGATACATATTTGCAATTACACATATGTTCTAGCAAATACCTTGAATTATGCAAACTTCTTATTGTTCAATTTTGTTTTAAATATATGCTTAATATGGTAAAAAAAACGAGGAAAAAAGTTATACTTGCTATAGAACTCTGGCCTTCTTGCCACTTCCTGGTCAACCCATTTGACAAGCTTTTTGGGGTTACTCTTCCTTAGGTTATCATACTCGTGACAGCACTGTTGGCCAAAGTGGGTGATCCATGTCAGAAATGACAGGTTTACAACCAACTCCTGCAAGAAATTAATCTTTTTCCATTAACTGCCTCATAAGCATGCCTGTATCTTATCCAGGTACAAGTCTCTATAATGGAAGTCCATAATCTCGCTCTATTTATCTGGCTAGCTCAGAGTGAGGCCTCCTGCCTATGCAGGTGATGCTATCAATAGAAGTGGCAGAATAAGAATTAAGAAAGTATGGGCAGGGCTGTGGTTCACCGGTTTAGAGCTACTCCTGCTGGGGTATGACATCACCTTAACCAAATACAGATAACTAGCAGGGGCATCAGACTAAGTACTGTTATTACTGGCAAGTTTGCTTTGATCAAAAATGCTTCATCACATACATTTTTAAAGGAATACATTCACATTTTATTTATATTGTGGATAAAAGTTGTTCTGTAATCATCATTTTATCTATATTACTTACAATTGTATGTGGCTATGCAATACCTTAGCTAACTTTTGGGGTGTCACACCTGATTGTCATTTATACATGCCTTATGCAGCAGAGCAGTATTCATTTTTTTTTGTGTGTGTTTTAATATCAACTTAAATGTTGAGTGCTATGAGGTGATAAGGTGTGCCAGATGATGTTAGATGGGCACATGCATATTACTCCATTTTGCTTTTTCCAAACATGTTCAGCTTTGAGCATAACTGCGACTATCTACCCATTCATTTGGCATGCTGGGAACTGCTGAAGATGGCAGTGGGATCCTATGTTTTTACAAAGTGTTCACATGAAACCGAGGTCACATTCTTTTCTGATTATGTGGATAAGTGGCAGTATGCATTCAATTATTACTGAAATTCATAGAGATAAGCAAAAAAGTGCTTAATTTGCATACAAAATGTGTAAATTAACCTGAATTTATGTGAAGTATCTTAACACTGACATATTAACTTGTATTTACTTGAGTTAGGTGGCAAATGACTTGGCAAACAGTGGTCTTTTTAAAGTAAAAATAATCATAATGCAAATTATTGTAAATTAATAGGAAAGACTTCAAAATGGTACAGAATTAGTGAGATCACTTCCAGAAATGTTTTGTTTTAATAAGATCCTACATCCGGGAAGCTAATACCACAATACTTCCAGAATCTTATATGATTTCTATAAGCAAATCTCAGCTTTTTAGGATACACTAAGAATGAAGTTAAAATTTGTTTCCGTTTTCTTCAATTTTTTTTTCAGTTACTAAAGTTATTGACACACACACACACACGCACACACACACACACACACACACACATATATATATATATATATATATATATATATATATATATATATATATATATATATATATATATATATATATATATATATATATATATATATATATATATATATATATATATATATATAGGTTCATAGGTTGGTACTACGCTATCGGCCCTAAGGCCTATGCAAGCCTAGCCATAACAATTCCCTGGAAATTATTTCCCACAATATTTACTTCTCTGGGCCCCTGTCTAGCAGGGCGACTGACATGATCCCCGGGGTGAATTTCCTATCTCCCATCCAATCATCAAGGTTCCTTTTGAAGAGGGCCAATGAGGTGCTCTGCTTGACATGTATGGGCAGTCTATTCCAGAGTATGGGGAGTTTCTGGGTCAGGAACCTATCCCTCCAGCATGTTTTGTTCATTGTGATGTTAAGGTTTAGATCCCTGGAGCGTGTGGCTCTGAGGGATTGGGATTTCTTTAAGTGGAGCATGTCCAACAGCTCAGGGTTTGACATGGCCTTGTATGTTAAGCAGAGATCTCCTCTGAGTAAACGATATGCCACAGAGTATAGCTGAAGTTTTTTTAGATGGTCAGCATATGGCATTTGCTTTAGGCCTGTGATTCTTCTAGTGAGGTATTTCTGTGGCCTTTCCAGCTGTTGCAGATGTCTTGTGAGGTACATACCAAATGAGGCATTATACTCTATAATGGGTCTAATGAGGGATGAGTACAGTGGGACAATGACCTCCTTTTTTCTGGATGAAAAGCCCTTAGTGATGAGGTATGCCACGTAGAAGGATCTCCTGACTGTTCTGGTGATGTGGTTATCGAAAGTGAGACCACTGTCCACTTGTGTCCCTAAGTCTCTCATCACACTTTCAATGTTTAGTGTCCTGCCACCTATGTGGTAGTTGATGGGTGCATGTTTTTTTTCCAAAGGGGATGACTATACATTTCTTGGCATTAAGCTTGAGCCCATGGCTCTCACACCAGGCATCTGTTTCTGTAAGGCCCTTTTGTAGAATATCCATATCATTTGGGGATTCAATAATGGCTCCCAGTTTGCAGTCATCTGCAAACTTTGTGAGCCAGAGTCCCTTAGTGTTGGCCTGTACTTCAGAGAAGTAGATGCCAAACAAGAGTGGTCCCAGGACTGAACCCTGAGGTACTACACTTGTCACTTGTCTGGAGCTGTATTTGGAGTCGGCTACTTTTACAGTCTGGGTTCTGTCAGTAAGCCAGTTGGCAACCCATCGAGTGAAGTAGGGATTTATGCCCAGCTTAGTAAGTTTATCTATGATTCCAGAGTGGGGGATGGTGTTGAAGGCCTTGTCGAGGTCCAGATCAGCTGTGTGGACCTCCTTACCCTCGTCCACAGCTCTGGAGACCGATTCAAAGAAGTCAATTTGATTCAGGAGACAAGATTGGCCCTTCACAAACCCAAACTGGGTGGGGTCCAGTGTCTGGAGGTGGCCAATGTCTTTGTTTATAAGTTCCATGATAATGTGTTCCATGCCCTTGCAGATCAGGCTTGTCAGACTGATGGGAAGGTAGTTCCCGGGATCCAAGGTGGATCCTCCCTTGTGGATCTGGATAACTGTAGCTGTGCACCACTCAGTGGGCACAAAGCCTGAGGTGAGGTGATGATTAAACATGACACTTAGGTGGGGTGCCAGTTCATTTTGTAGTTCATGTAGTACACAGCCTGGGATGTCATCTGGTCCCATGGATGCTGTATTCTTAGCTTTGGAGAGTGCTGTTTCTACCTGTGTGGCTGTGATTATCGGAATTTGGCAAACTTTTGGTATTGAGATGGGCACTATAGGGGGTGAGAGGGGAGTGAAGTTGGCATTAAATCGATCTGCCAGGATATTGGCAATATCCTTGGGATCAGTATATTTAATGCCATTCTGTTGTAGCTCAGAGCAGATCTGAGCATTGCCATTTAGATTCTTGACATAACTATAGAATGCCTTGTGGTTGTCTTTGGAATCTTTGGCAATTTTATTTTCGTAACTAGCTTTTCAGGATTTTATGAGGGATCTCAGCTTCTTAATGAGGCTGGTGAGGGAGTTTTTTGCATCCTGGGATTTTCCTCCTTTCTGCAACAGTTTCTTCCTTCTGTTGTATAGTTTGTTTATAGTAGGGGACCACCAGATTGGCTACCTTTTTTTGGAGAAGATCATCTTGGTTCTATTTGGGATAGCACGATTCATGCACGAGTGGATGTGCTCGCACAGTGCCTTAGTGTAGGATTCTGCAGTCGAACTTCCAGATACTGTCTGCGTGGGTGTTGTGAAGTTTGCCACTTCTGACTTCAGTAGTATGAAGTTGGCTTTGGAGAAGTTTTTTAAGGAGGTTTCCTTACTGAGGGGTGGGGGTGGGATGTGGATGTCAAGGGTGATTTGCTTATGGTCAGACCTGACCAATGAGGGGGTGACCACTGGTGTGGAGCATCTATCTGCCATGTTGGTAATGACCAGGTCTAGGATATTGGAAACCCTGGTGGGACAATGGATTAGATGATCCAGGGTGTTGGAATTTATGACTTCCAAGAACCGTTGGGAATAGGAGTTGGTACCAGAGTAGTTTTCCCAGTTAATGGCAGGGTAGTTGAAATCACCTAGTATTAGGGTGTTTGGTTGTATCTTAATATTTTCCAGTATGTTTAGGAAGGTGTAGTGAGAATCTTGTGGTATGGTGGGGGATCTGTAGCAAGCTACAATTTGGATTGCAGTCTTACCTAGTGTTAGTTGCACCTGGAGAATTTCAGATGCATTGTGTTGGGCAACTAGCCTGGATGTGTGAATATCCTTGGTGAATATGGACACTCCTCTACCTTTAGTGTTTCGGTGTTGGTATTGTGGCCGAAAAGTGTGGTAAGAATTGTAGCCTGGTATTGCAGGGGTGTTCTCTGGAGCCTTGAACCAGGTCTCAGTCACTGCACAGATATCGATGTTCTCCATTTTTAGGAGTGCCTCAAGAGAGTGCATTTTGAGGTTTAGACTTCTAGCATTGAGTAGGATTACCTTCAGATTTTGCATGCTTGTATCTGTTACGGTGGTGGTTTTATCCTTTGAACCTTGCCTAAAAAAGGCACTATAGGGATGGCAAGAGCTTTAGCCAGTAACCTGAATTCCAGGGGTGACAGGTGCAGACCCTCTCTGGCAAAGCATCGTGGTTTGTCGATCATGTCTTCCCAGGCAGACAAATACTGGATCCCCTATGAATGACACCAGAAGCTTAGCCAATTGTTGAAGTCAATCATTTTGTCCTTATAATGTGGTATAATTCTGGGTGAAGGCAGGATGCTACTCAGGGCTAGGGTCATACCTGCCTGGGTCACATGATCCAAGAGCTCTTCCATGTCTCTTTTCATGTAGTCCAGGGAGGTATGTCTCAAGTCATTTACTCCAGCATGGACAATGAGTCATATTTGTACTTGTTGTGGAGTGACTTGAGTGCATGCGTTATGTGGCAGATCCTGGCACCCGACAAGCAGCTGACTGTAATTTTCTCCTTGTTCAGCCTGGTGAGTGAGACATCAGTGTGCCTGACTATAGAGTCACCTATGACTAAAGTGTTGGGTACATTGTCTTGCCTCAGGGGCTGTTGTTGGGTGGCACACTGGTGTTGTGAGCTATGTGTCACTTTCGTTGTGACTGGTGTTTGTTTGCGTTTTGGCTTCGGAGGTCCTTGTTGCTTGGGCAGGTTAATGTTAAGGGCCTCCACATATGTGGGTTTAGTGTTGCTATGTGTGGGAGTTGATGGTGTAGGTTTTGAAGGGCTATGAGTTGCTAGGGGTGTAATGCAGGTGTTAACCTTCTCCTCTTGACTGTCTAGCACAGTCTTGACAGGAGAGAGCTTTGCTTCCAGTTTGGCTATGTAAGTGCATCTCTCACAGGTTGTAGTGTTCGGTGGTAGGAGGAGAGGATTGTCTGTGTACATGAGGCATTTTCATATATATATATATATATATATATATATATATATATATATATATATATATATATATATATATATATATATATATATATATATATATATATATATATAGCTATATATATATATAGATAGATATACATATATCTATCTATATATATATATATATATATATATATATATATATATATATATATATATATATATATATATGTGTGTATATATACAAATATGGGTCCACATTTTTAATTTCAAAATTTCAAAATCTCAAACATCAGAATCCCAATGTTCAGATGTTCAGAGTTTTGAAATGTCAAAGGTCAACAATTGAGAAAGCCCAACAGTGCAGAATGACAATTTTACCATTCTCTTCACTGTAGTGTGATTTCAGAGTTGGTATATTTGAGTAACGGGGGTGTGTGGGGGCTTGCCCCTTGCATAAACATGATTGCTTGACATATATATATATATATATATATATATATATATATATATATATATAGATATAGATATATATATGCGTGTTTGTGTGTGTGTGTGTGTGTGTGTGTGTGTGTGTGTGTCAATAACTTTAGTAACTGAAAAATAATAAAGAAAATGTATATATATATCTACTTCATAACATTGAAATTTCATAATGTTGAATTTCATAAAACATTGAGACCTGAACATCTTAATCCCAAAACACTGAAAACCCAAAACACTTAAAACTCAGAACATTGAAAGTTTGCTTCATAACATTGAAAACTACAGTGTATATGTAAATAACATCCTCTCCACCTATAACAGCACCTAACTAGCAAACACCCTTTCTGCTACATTTCTGCAGGAAAGCCAAGCCTTACTGCACCCCCGCATGTGGGGGACTCTGCCCTCACACCACACATAAATTTAATATACCAACTCCAAGATCACACTACAGTGCAAACAAGTTAATTTCCTATCCTCACTGTATCACAATCACTATACACTGAGGTCAGGAAATTAATTTTTTCCCATTGTAGTGCAGTCTTTTAGTTGGTATATTTAATTTATGAGGGGGAGTGGGGGGCAGAGTCTCTCACATGAGGGGTGCAGGTGGGCTTGCCTTGCTGCAGAAATGAAGTAGAATTTGAGTTTGTTAGGTAGGTGTTGTTGTAGGTGGAAGTGATATTATTTAATTATGAGATGTAGTTTTCAATGTCCGGAAGCACACTTTAGGTGTTCTGAGTTTTCAATGTTTTGCATTTTGGATCTTCTGGTCACAATGTTATAAAATTCAACATTATGAAATTTCATTGTTATGAAGTATATATATATATATATATATATATATATATATATATATATATATAGTTCACTATCATTTGTGCAAATGACATTCTGTCTCCATGTATGCTGCTGAAAATCAGAATGTTGTGCACAAAATGAAAAGTGTATGGGATAGTCGAATACACTTATGCGAATGCAGTAGTGCATTTGCGTAAGTGTATTCAACTATATGTACGGAGATCGCATTACAGTGGGGAATGGAAATTCATCCCTGGCCCCACTGTAGTGTGATCTCAGAGTTGGAATATATTAGTAGCAGGGGGTGTGGGGGATACAGCCCCTCACAGGGGGGGGTGAAGGGGGGGCTTACCCCATGAAAAAATGTGATATGTATGCATATTAAGAGAATAAAAACAGAGAAATCTGCCCAGTAGTTTGACATTCACATCGAAAAGTTTCTAATTTTTTTGGAGTGGTATTTTGCACATGCGCAATAGTGAGTTTTGACATCACAGGCCGGTAACGTGCCTGTAAAATGTGTTGTGTTTTGATTTAATGATAGTAAACCTCTATAAATATATATATATATATATATATATATATATATATATATATCAATAGATATATATATATATATATATATATATATATATATATATATATATATATATATATATATATATATATATATATATATATATATATATATATATATATATATATATATATATATATATATATATATATATATATATATGTACGTGTGTATGTATAATCTTGAATAACATAATTTTAATAAGTAGTAATATCTCTTGATAATTTTTTCAGAATTATTAATTGCATCTTGTTAGATTTTTATTCATAAATATTTTATTTGTTTTCATTCTCAGTTATATTTATATTTTTTCCTTTTTCAACTTACTATTTAGTTATTGATTTAATATGAAAGCTTCAGTTATATTATTATTTTTAAATTTCAGCAACGATGCTTCTCCATTTGTTTCTTTGATTAAATAATTTTAATATCCTATAGTTAGCAAAATATAATCTGTAAAAGCTGTATTTTAGATTGACAATCCATGTTCATTAATGTTCCTTGAATTTTTTCATTGCCTCTTACACTATTAGATAAGAGTTTAATAACTAATGCAAATAGCACAAGGGACAAAAGACACACTTGATTTCTGCCTTTGTTTGAAGTGAATCCTTGAAAAATGTACTATCAAATTTTAACGTATATTTTAGAGTCTCTATACATGTTTTTTTTTTTTTAATATTCCAATAAATTGTTATGGAAACGCAAACACTTAGTAAGTTTTAAATGAGTATTTCTAGTCTACAGAATCAAAAGTTCCTTGAATATCTAAGGTAATTAGTGCCAGTTTCTTTTTTTCCCTTTTGCTAAAACTAATATAGTTGCTACCCTTTATATGTTGTCAGACATTAATCTATTGACTACAAATCCTGCTTGATCTTTAATAATTAATGTACTATACCTTTTAATCTTGTAGCAAAGATGGAAGTAAATACATTATAGCCCAGATTCAATAATGATATAGGTGCATACAAGGAAATATCTTATTAACTTTTCTTTGTTTAAGTATAGGTGAAATTACAGAAAATTTCAATGAATGGGGAATTAATTTTTCACTCTGAATTATTCTGAAAATGTTACTGAGTAATTCTAAAATATTTAATGGAAGCAAAGTTTATAATTCCACACTTAAACCATCAAACCCTGGAGCCTTGCCATTTTTTTTTTTACTTTTTTTAAGCTTCTTTAACATCTTTTAGGTTTAGTCAACAGAGAAATTTGTTGGTCATTAAGTTTATTAGTAATATCTTTCTTTAAATACTTGTCTCTTTTGTAATAATCAGGGTTATTATTTTCATTTTTATTAAGATCATCATGGAAATTTTTAAAAAAATATAACGAATTTCCTCTATGTCTGACATAAGCTTATTAGTGTGGTAGTGAGGATTTCAAATATTACTGATTTGTGTCTTTTTGCTTAATATCTTATTTCTATTAACTAATCAATGTAAGCTTTTGAAGTTGTCACATAACTACACAATTTTATTTTTTAAAGCTATCCCAACAGTATGTTCAAAGCTGATTGATATTTTGCCATTATTTTAATGATTTTATTATATAATTTCTTTGTTTGATGTTCACTCCTCAACCTGTGCATTTTGTCTTGTATTTGTAGCATCTGTTTATCACACTCTTTCATTTTATTACTATCCCATCTTCCCATGTTATCTTTAATATGTATTTTTAAAAAGTCCCATTATATGACTCTATGAACTTGACCATTACCATTCAAAGCTACAAAATTCTAAACTTGAGCCTTTAAGATAACTCTTAAATTCTTAATTCTATAAATAATCTGAACTTTCCTTATATCCATTAATATATTAATGCTTAGTGCAATATGATCAGATAAACACAAGAAATAGTTTTAAAGTAGTTCAGTTCATTAAATCTGTAGAAGCGTGAATCCTATCAATTCTAGTTTGCATGCTATGCACATAAGAATAATGAGTGAAGAACAATGATTTATCTTCTGTTTTTACTATTAAATGAACTAAATTGTTATCACTATTCCATCTGGTTAGTGCTTTAGTTGATGCCAGAATTGCATCTTTCTTCTGTTCACTTGTATCTTCTATACCAGATATGCAGTTAGAATCCCCAGTCAAAATTAAACTACCCTTCCAAAGACTTTATAGTAAGTAGAAGTGATCTTTAGCCATTCTTGCACCTATTCCAGGGATCCATTGAAAACTAGCTAGTGTATAGAGTTTGCCATTATATTGAATTATTACAAATGTGTACCTTCATTTAGGATCATTAATGGATTCCATAAATTTAGGCATTACGGTCGATTGTCTCCAAAGTATAGCAGTTCATTCTACTCTTTTTGTTAAAAGAAGCAGTTGATAACATTTTGTAACCTAAGCTATTTAATTATTGTATATCTTTATCAGTCACTTGAGTCTCTTGCAAGAATCTAGTCTCCTCTATTTAATTTTAGACATCTCATTAATGATTTCCTTTTGTTACCATTAATACTAATATTAATACTAGATTAAAGCTATTCACACTTCTTCTTCTTCTTTCAGCTGCCCCCATTAAGGGTCGCCACAGCAGATCAACTGTTTCCATTTCCTCCTGTCCTCTGCATCTTGCTCTGTCACACCAACCACCTGCATGTCCTCTCTCACCACATCCATAAACCCTATCTTAGGCCTTCCTCTTTTCCTGTTACCTAGAGCTTCATCCTTATCATCTTTTTTCCCAATATACTCTGCATCTCTCCTCAGCACATGTCCAAACCAATGTAATCTTGCCTCTCTGGCTTTGTCTCCAAGCCTTCCAACCTGGGCTGACCCTCTAATATACTTATTCCTAATCGTGTCCATCCTCGTCACACCCAGTGCAAATCTTAACATCTTCAACTCTGCCACGTCAAGCTCTGACTCCTGCCTTTTTGCCAGTGCCACTGTCTCCAACCCGCATAGCATAGCTGGTCTCACAACCCTCTTGTAGACCTTCACTTTCACTCTTACTGGTACTCGTCTGTCACAAATCACTCCTGACACTCTTCTCCACCCACTCCATCCTGCCTGTACTGTCTTCTTCACCTCTCTTCCACACTCACCATTACTCTGAACTGTTGATCTCAAGTACTTAAACTCATTCACCTTTGCCACCTCTACTCCCTGCATCCTCACTATTCCTCTATCTTCCCTTTCATTCACACACATATATTCTGTCTTAGTCCTGATGACCTTCATTCCTCTTCTCTCTAGAGCATATCTCCACCTCTCCAGGGTCTCCTCCACCTGTTCCCTACTCTCACTACAGATCACCATGTCATCTGCAAGCATCATAGTCCACTGGGAATCCTGTTTGATCTTGTCTGTCAACCTGTCCATCACCATTGCAAATAAGAAAGGGCTCAGAGCTGATCCTTGATGTAATCCCACCTCCACCTTAAACGCATCTGTCACTCCCACCACAGACCTCACCACTGTCACACTACCCTCATACATATCCTGTACCACTCCTACATACTTCTCTGACACTCCCGACTTCCTCATACAATACCACAACTCCTCTCTAGGCACCCTGTCATATGCTTTCTCTAAATCCACAAAGACACAATGCATCTCCTTCTGACCTTCTCTGTACTTCTCCATCAACACTC